>NC_139226.1:27837780-28012780 GCF_055691185.1 Crinia signifera
ACAGCATCCCAGTGACCACCATGAAGTGAGCATAGCCTCTATTGACCACCCTACAGTACACACAGCATCCCAGTGACTGCCGTAAAGTGATCACAGCCCCCCACAAAACACACACACCATGCACTACAGTGACAGTATAAAAAAGCACAAGCAGATCTCCTTACAGTAAACCGATCATCGCATTGACCGCCATACAGTGAACATATTTTTACATAAACAATTTTTGGTACTTGTTTCCTAGCACGGCGCCCACGATTTACATCTTATGGCATCTTATGCATCGCATGCCACAATTTTGAATTGTATAAGCACCCGAATGAGGGCTTACAATGTTAAATGCACCCCCACGCCACCCCCACTATCAACGCCAACCCAAAGCGTGGCGAGCGCAGCGAGCCCGCGAGGGGCGGCGGTACGCGTCCTCCGACCTTTTCATACCCCCACTATCCACGTCGGCGTGGAGTTGATTTTAGATAGTGTGGCGAGCGCAGCGAGCCAATGAGCCCGAAGCGTGGTGAGCGTAGCGAGCCCCGCAAGGGGATGCGTATTACTTTACATGTATTCCGCGTCCCCTCACGGAGCTCACCACGCTTCGGGCTCGGTGGCTCGCTGCGCTCGCCACACTATCTAAAATCAACTCCATGCCGACGTGGATAGTGGTGGTATGAAAAGGTCGGAGGACGCGTACCACCGCCTCTCGCGGGCTCGCTGCACTCGCCACGCTTCGGGTTGGCGTTGCTAGTGGGGGTGGCGTGGGGGTGCATTTAACATTGTAAGCACCCATTAGGATGTTTATACAATTAAAAATCATATACCATCGCATTGTATGCCATTGTATGGCATACGATGCTATACGATTTTTTATTGTACAAGATCGGGTCCAATCGCATCGCATCGCATACCATATTAAGGCTTATGGTATACGATGCGATGGGCGCCATGCTAGGAAACAAGTATCCAATTTTTATCTTTGTTATTTAGTTTTTTTTAACTATGGAACTCAAAGTTGGCAAGCTGACTCACACTAGCATGCCAGGCTGGTCCCTGGCCAAGCAGAAGTACTAAAACATGAAGTTGTTTGCCCCGCTTCTCTTGGCTTAATTTTTTTCCATTGTCATCTATACAGTACAATGGGGTATATTAAATTCCGCCGGCGAGGGTGTTTGTGCAGCGAGGATGGCTTGTTTTTGGTGAGGTTCGCTGAAAAAAAGCCATCAAACCCCCTCACCCGCCACTCCACTCGCCGTCAGAGGCTCACCAGCGGCATTGAATATACCCCCTCATATTCTCTCAAATGTATTGAAACATTGTCCTATTTATTTACTTATTTACTTTGATCTCCTTTACTTTCATAGCAAGCGTTAATAATCCGGGAAGGTGAGAAGATGCAGGTGAACGCAGAGGAAGTTGTGGTTGGAGATTTGGTGGAGGTTAAAGGTGGAGACAGAGTTCCAGCTGACCTTAGAATCATTTCCGCCCATGGCTGCAAAGTGAGTTCCGTTAGGCGCACACAGCGGCAATATCGTGGCCGCCAGGAAAGAGATTGAAAACTAAAATATTCTCAGCGACTTTTCATCTGTGTTTAGGTGCAGGTAAAACAAGCACAGCAGAATAAATCGGAGATAGATTTTGAAAGCAGTTAGGTGGTCTTGCCAACACCAACCAATTAAATATTTGCTTTCATTTACACTGTATTTGAAAATAGGAGAAATTAGAATCTCATTGGTTGCTAGGTTGCCATACACTAAGGGGGTGATTCTGGTTGGCTCCCCCCGTGTGAATTCGCAACAGGCAACAATGTGGACGGCTGGAGCCGGGGGGGGGTCATGCCTGGTGGGCAGGCGGTTAACGTCATCGGATGTCAGCTGCCCGCCCAGTTCTCGGAGCAGCGAACCGCTAATCTGAGTCACCAGAGATTGAGTTAGATTAGCGAGGGCTACAGAAATGTTCGGCGACCATCGAATGATTTCGGGCCCCCACGGAAGCCTGCGAATGGATGTTTATGCAAAACATCCATTCGCAGTGCTGTGTGGAAATTCGCCAAGTTGCGGGGGCGGGCGTTCATACGGGCCGCGTTGCATGGCTCACAAAGCAGCGAACTAACGCCAGAATCAGGCACTAAGTCGCAGCAGTGTATGGCCATCCCCTTGAGCCGCACGTCCCGGACGGCAAGATTGCATGTGATGTATCGCATGCGATCCCGTTCACCACCACCGGGAGGTGGGCCGAGTCGAGGTCGGACGGCGCAGGTGTGACCTCTGACTTTGATCTGATTCAAACGGGAACGTGCATCGGATCGGATGTCATACTCATGCAATTTGGGTGGATTTCAGCCGATTTCTCAGCCCGAACCATCGGAATACGGTAAAATAGGGCCAAAATCGCATAGTGTATGGCGTCCTTTACAGTTTTCATAAATGTCCCTCGGTATTAGAATAAGTAAGTTTGCTCAATTGAGCAGCGCATTTCCCAGTATTCATAGCCCACAGATAGAGTATGCCCTGTTTTGCGGTACAATAAGGTAGAGGTCAGATACAACAAAAATAACTGGTGAATTCTGAACCCAACACCTAACAGTAAATTCCATGTTGAAATATGCAAAATCGGCAACCGCCTGTACCAAGAGGCAAATTGTTATATCATCAACATTTATCTATATATCTGTGTTTTCTCTCTAGAGTTCCATGTCTTCTGCAAATCTCCTCCATTGTCTCTCATTTCTCCTCTTCCTTCCACCTCTGTATTCTTCCAGGTAGATAATTCCTCCCTGACAGGCGAATCAGAACCCCAGACCAGGTCACCTGACTGTACACATGACAACCCCCTCGAGACACGAAACATCACTTTCTTCTCTACCAACTGTGTTGAAGGTAACATTGCACTGTTCTTCAGATGAATGGGATGGTAGGGTATGAAATACTACCTGTCGGCACATGTCGGCTAAAAAAATAACTGTCGACCTTCCAATTGTTCACTAGCCATACACATCCATTCGTACAGCGAACATATTAATAGTTTGTCATTGTGTCCGGCACTCAGATTTACTAACGTCTGTTCCCAATGTCCATGCCAAAGAAATTTGGAAGGTCCAAGGGGCCCCTCTGGGCTAGGCCGGCACTCTGTAGACTATCAATATAAATAATGACCTACACCATTTAGCACAGGGGTGGGCAACAGGCGGCCCACGGGCCACATGCGGTCTGCGGACAGCTGTGACTGGCCCGCTTGGCGCTGCTGTATGTGTGTCCTATGGTGGCTATGTGTGCATGCGGTGTAGTCCTGTGTAGCCAACGTTCAGCCTGTGCATAGCAGGCGCAACACGGCTCATGCGCGAAAGGCCGCAGGACTATGCTGCGCACACACACAGCCGTCATCGGACACACATACAGCAGCGCCAAGCCACCTTCTTGGCCACCTATAGCATGTCACTACAGTCGCAGTTTCTGAGGTTTTTAATACCTCTTTCGTCAGGACATAATACAAAGGTGTGTAGCAGACAAGAAATACATGCAGCACTCTGAGTCTTTTGTTAAAGTGAAAAATGTAGTTTACTGGTTCAACGTTTTGAGTATATATATATATATATATATATATACATATATATAATGCATGTTAGCACACTGGGTTTATGTAGAGCATCTGAGCGCCTGACCATAGCAGTTGTAGTCAGGGCCTTGATCATGTGATGCTACATTCCCAGGAACTGCCCGTGGAGTGGTTGTGGCCACAGGAGACAGAACAGTGATGGGCCGCATTGCCACCCTGGCTTCAGGTCTGGAAGTCGGGAAGACCCCAATTGCCAAGGAAATTGAGCACTTTATCCATCTGATCACCGGCGTGGCCGTGTTCCTGGGAGTCTCCTTCTTCGTCCTCTCACTCATTTTGGGGTACTCATGGCTGGAAGCCGTCATCTTCCTCATCGGAATCATTGTGGCCAATGTACCAGAGGGGCTACTGGCCACCGTCACTGTAAGTACTGGAGATGTGTTCTATCGAGTATTCAGAGCGTTCCAGTAACTGTCATTATATGTACGTCCGGTATAACAGGGTATCATGTCATTCCATTGCATGCATGTGGGATTTTAATACTGCAGGATTTTAATTTGACACAAGATGTCCGCCCTCAATTCGGCGATCTGCGGGAATCTGAAAAGTAAGTATCATACCTCCCAGCATGACCCTCTCTAGGAGGGACACAAAGCTCTGTTTCTGGACGTCCCTCTTAATTTATGATTGCCATCACCTGTGTGGAAACACCTTTCTTACCCTTTACCCTGTTTAAAACAGGTGGCGGCAATTATACATTAAGAGGGAAGTCCAGGAACAGAGCATTGTGTCCCTCCTGGAGAGGGTCATGTTGGGAGGTATGAAGTATGGACCTACTTTCAGAGCAAAGGCTGGAGAAATCTGGTATAGCCTGCGATGTGCAGGGTGGACAAGAAGTACTGCGAGTATGCCCTTATTTTTAAAACGGCAATCATTGACAAGACAAAACCGACCTGATTCTGTCTCATGCACGATTGCCGCTTTAAAAATAATCTGAAATCTAAACCTTAATCTTTAGTATAAAAACAAAGTGGTATAATTATACTGTGCGCAATGCGTTGGCTCGATGACTTCTTTAGTGTCTTTTGTAAATGTGATACACAAGATATTTTATCATGGTCATTCTATGGCTGCGTTCTGCAGGTATGTCTAACGCTAACCGCGAAACGTATGGCTCGTAAGAATTGTCTGGTGAAGAACCTGGAAGCTGTAGAAACTCTGGGGTCTACATCGACCATCTGCTCAGACAAGACCGGGACCCTCACACAGAACCGCATGACTGTTGCGCATATGTGGTTTGACAACCAGATCCATGAAGCTGACACTACAGAGGACCAGTCAGGTGTGGGAGTAGCGCACGGCACACAGTTACAGACTTCCCCACAGCGCCCTCTCACCATCCATCTCATCCACTCCCTCTCTTGTCTCCTCCTGTTTGTGCTTCCTCAGGTGCATCATTTGATAAGAGTTCTCCTACTTGGGTGGCCTTGGCTCGGGTCGCTGCTCTATGCAATCGCGCTGTCTTCAAAGCAGGCAACGACAACATTCCTGTACTGAAGGTGTGTGACGTTAGCGACTCAGCAGGGGCTATGTATCATTGTGTCACTGTGTGTGGATGCTCGTCTTTTCGTATGTCACGCTAACTGTGTATGTGTCGCTGTATATCAGCCTCCCCTCCTCCATTACTGTATGAGGGGATGCTGGTGGCCAATAACGTGGTGCTTGTCTTCTTCCCAGAGGGACGTGGCAGGTGATGCTTCGGAATCCGCTCTTCTGAAGTGCATTGAGCTGTCATGTGGGTCGGTGAAGCTGATGAGGGAGAAGAACAAGAAGGTAGCAGAGATTCCATTCAACTCCACCAACAAGTACCAGGTGAGCTGCTGGTTTGTGACTCCCAGTATGCAGTCATCATGTTGACACCTGAATGCCAGGATTGCCTAAATGCCAAAATGGTCAAAATGTCAACAGTAAAAACGTGGCCATTTACAATAGACCCCGTACATGTAAGTGTTAGAGTTTTAGGGTTAGGCTGCAATGAGGATTCAGGTTAGAGTTACACTGCATTTGGGACTTCAGTTAGAGCTAGGGTCAGTGTGCAGTTAGAGTTAGGGTCAGTGTGCAGTTAGGGTTAGGGTCAGTGTGTAGTTAGAGTTAGGGTCAGTGTGCAGTTAGAGTTAGGGTCAGTGTGCAGTTAGGGTTAGGGTCACTGTAGAGTTAAGGTTAGTTGCAGTTAGGGTTGGTCAGTGTGCAGTTAGGGTTAGATCAGTAAGCAGTTAGGGTTGGTCAGTGTTCAGTTAGGGTCAGTTTGCAGTAGGGTTAGATCAGTAAGCAGTGAGAGTTGGTCAGTGTACAGTTAGGGTCAGTGTACAGTTAGGGTCAGTGTGCAGTTAGGGTTAGGGTCACTGTAGAGTTAAGGTTAGTTGCAGTTAGGGTTGGTCAGTGTTCAGTTAGGGTTAGGGTCACTGTAGAGTTAAGGTTAGTTGCAGTTAGGGTTGGTCAGTGTGCATTTAGGGTTAGATCAGTAAGCAGTTAGGGTTGGTCAGTGTACAGTTAGGGTTAGTGTGCAGTTAGGGTCACTGTAGAGTTAAGGTTAGTTGCAGTTAGGGTTGGTCAGTGTGCATTTAGGGTTAGATCAGTAAGCAGTTAGGGTTGGTCAGTGTACAGTTAGGGTCAGTTTGCAGTAGGGTTAGATCAGTAAGCAGTGAGAGTTGGTCAGTGTACAGTTAGGGTTAGTGTGCAGTTAGGGTCAATGTGCAGTTAGGGTTAGAGTCAGTGGGCAGTTAGGGTTAAGGTCAGTGTGCAGTTAGGTTAATGGTCACTGTACAGTTAGGGTTAAGGTCAGTGTGCAGTTAGGGTCAGTGTGCAGTTAGGGTAAGGGTTAGACTTGAGTTAAGGTTTAGATTAGGACCATACACACTTGATGATTTTCAGCGGAAAATCACTCAAAACTGCAGTTTTGAGCGATTTTCAGCTTAAAGTCAGCAAGTGTGTATGGTCCATCAATGCCCAACTAGCGATGATGCGCTCTCCCGCATCATCACTAGCAAAGTGGGCCATCTGCTGGTTATACCAGCACGTTCGAGCCATCATCGCCAGGTGTGTATGGCAGCCGGGTTGAAAGATGACAGACTTTCAGCCCAGCTGACCGGCCGCTCCCGCCCCCGCCGCCCGCACCCCCCGTCGCACCCACATTCCTGTCACATAATCACCCCGCCGCTGTGCCCACGCCACTGCTCTGCTCCTGCGTCTCCCTGGCCAGGCCAAACAGCCTGGCAGAGAGCAACGGCCCACCCCTGGCTGACTGCTCTGCTCCACAGTGTGGAGCATATAAACACCACTGGCCACCAATGTGTTTTTTAAGCCAGTAATATATAGATTGCTGCCACATGCCGCCTAGCAATTAACATGTAGGTAAGCGACACTAATGTGGCATAATATGTAATAGCCATTGTGGTGTGTGATATAATATGTAATGGGCATCACGGTGCCAGCTGACACTGTATTGCTGATTGGCTGCGAGTGAGCTCTTAAGGTGCATACACACTGGGTGATTCATGGCACAGCTGATATCATTAACAATATTAGCGGTGCTCACAGATGAACTACTGTATATAGTGCATACACACTGTACGATATTGTTACCGATATCCTACAGTGATGCCACTGGTCCTCCCGCTGAGCCTGCAGTCGTTAAAGGCATGCCAAATTGAGCTGCATGCACAGACGATACAGGGTTGGGGAGCTGTAATGACCCACGGGAGCGTTCATCGTTCGTAGCATACACACTGACTGATTATTTTAAATGATATCGCTCAGAGGGGCCAGAATGATATTGTTTAAAAAAAATGTGCACACACCTTTAGCCATGTACTTTGTATGTATGCATCTCTCCCTATAACACCCCCCTCACCCATTATAAACAATATCAGAATGATAGAATGCTTTATACGTTGTGCCTATTATGCTTAATTGTCTCTCTAATGCGTTAATTTAGCGCACACATTTTATGGCATGGTGCGCCAAAGACCTATACATTCACCTAATGGTTGCGGAACCTGTACTCAGCAACGGTAAATGGCTAAGTCACATGTCTGGCCCAGAGTACAATGCTGGTCCATGTGTGTCCTAAGCACCATTGTCTGCGTGCCTTCCCTCTGCTCTGACCCTCCTCCCCCGCATTTGTCATTCTCTCTCTCTCTCTCTTCAACGATTAGTCCCAGCTGGTCCCAGCCTGATCCTACTTAACATCCAATTCATAAGAGCATAAAAGCTGTGTACTGCTCATTGTATAGTGACAATGGGCCTGATTCAGACTCATTCGCAGCCTGAGCGATTATCGAACGACCGCGAATGCACACGGTGTGCTGTGCACATGCGCGGAGTCCCCCTGCGAACAAAGCCAGTGAAAGCTAGACATCGCTGGCCGTAAGCGAGGTGACGGCTGTTTGTGGGCGCCCCAGAAAAATCAGATCAGGTCTGAATCAGGCCCCATGAGCCAGCGCTTACTGGGCTGTGCAGTACCCAAAAAATACCGCATTCAGATCGCAAAATGAAGGGTCGCACCGGGACTTTGAAAGGGTTCAGTCCCGGTGCGACACTGCATTTTGCTCACTCTGTCCCCTTCAGCGACCCAGCAATATTGCCGGTTCGCTGACATCATGCAGGGGCGGAGCATCATTTGGGGCGGGGTAGGAGGCAGCGCTTGGAGCTGACTCTGCTCCAAGCACTGCCTCCTCCATCAGTGTGAACGGGAACGAGTCGTTCAACCCAGTTAACCCAGCGACGAACCGGTAAGAACCCGGGTTGCTAGACCAGGTAAGCCCTTTCAGATCATACCTATTACCGGGTCGAGCCGGCAACAAACCAGCATGAACCTGGTAATTAGGTAGGATCTGAAGGGGGGGAAGCTGTGTGTTCTCTCAGACTCAATTTATGGATGTATTCACCAGACGGACAAACAAGGTTTATGTCTAGTGCAGTCCTGTTTAGAGCACAGTATAAGGACTATGGATCTGCGAATGAGGAGAAGGGTCCTGCCTGATAGCATACAGCCCCCCTTTGTCGCTGTTAACCTGCTGCAGCATTGTGGGAGGGGAGGCGACCATGATGGTTCTTCTAAAACGACCAGTTCCGGCGGCCAGTCTGAGTGATTTTCGACTTTTTCCCTTATGTAAAATGTTAAATGAGTTTTAGAATACTATTGGGTACAACATTTATCCTGGTTTATTGCAAATAAAAAACAGCCCCAGTAGTGTTCCTGCCCCTTCTGACACCCGGTGCGTGCGGCACAAGTCCCTGTGCATGCACCTTTGGCAGCCATTGTCATAAAGGGGAGTAGTCTTGTGAATAGGGGACGTGACCAACAGAAAATAGGTTGTGCAAACAGGCATAGGTAAGTTCAGCTCTGCGTCGGCCCTGAGTAGAGAGGAGAGAGGGACTTATACATAGATAGGGAAATGCAGCTTGTGATCTCAGACCTCTGGAGGATATTCACGTGACTGATGAGCTCCTTCTAGTGACTGACATTGTTCCAAAGTGTATGATAAGTCTTTAAGAAGGTGCATATAAAAAACAAATAAACATAAATTTTGTTACTATTTTTATTATTATTATTATTATTAACAGTTTCTTATATAGCGCACACATATTCCGCAGCGCTGTACAAAGAATATTGGAACATTCACATCAGTCCCTGCCCCAGTGGAGCTTACAATCTATATTCCCTACCACATGTACATGCACACACAGACATTCTAGGGTTAATTTTTGTTGGGAGCTAATTAACCTAGCAGTATATTTTTGGAATGTGAGAGGAAACAGGAGCACCCGGAGGAAGCACGGGGAGAATATACAAACTCCGCAGTTAGGGCCATGGTGGGAATCGAACCCACTACGGCATGCTTCCAGGGCCATGGCCACTTGCATAGTCTCCCAGAAAATCTTAGGGACTGTGGAATGTTTGGGGCATGCCATGGGATCCTGTAAAGAGTAGGTCACCTTCTGCATCCGAACCCACTACTTATCGAACTGTGTTATCTTGTCCACGCCCCCCTTTGTGGTTCTTCTATTCACTTTGACCAATGCTGAATACTTTTTCCATCAATGGGAAGAACCTGATGCATTCCCACCTTTGAGCTGGCTCTGCCCCCTGGCCCTCCCACAAAGCTCCACCCCTAGGCTCTCATTGGACCATTGGGGTTACCATTGATGGGTGAAACCATCAATAGTTCCACTGCAGATGGTTTTACATCAATGTTACTATCTATGGTGACATCAATGGGTAACCTGCAAATGGCCTTCCCTACTCTGCAGAAGTGTTCCAGAGGGAAGTGTGGACAGTGCGGTACTATGTAATATAGTGTTAAATAAATAATAGTGATTATTAGAAGCTGTGTGGTCCACCTGCTTAACTCAGGATATATTTTTACAGTATAATGATCTGATTATGATCACCATCCTGAATTGCTTCCTATCTTCTCTAATATTCCCAGCTGTCCATCCATGAGACTGAGGACCCCAATGACAACCGCTTCATGCTTGTAATGAAAGGAGCCCCAGAGAGGATTCTGGATGTCTGTTCCACCATCCTAATCCAGGGCAAGGAGCAACCACTGGATGAGGAGTTGAAAGAAGCTTTCCAGAATGCATACCTGGAGCTGGGAGGACTCGGAGAGAGAGTACTGGGTTAGTAGAGAGAATATGCCGGAGGAGAGTGGGAGAGACACAACTTCTGGAGCTGGGAGGACAGAGAGAGAGAGGGTACTGGGAGAATAGGGATAAAATACTGGGAGGGAGTGGGAGAGGATAACCCCTGGAGCTGGGAGGACTCAGAGAGGGAGTACTGGGTGAGTAAGGACAATATGATGGGGAGAGAGTGGAAGAGAATAACCCCTGGAGCTGGGAGGACTCGGAAAGAGAGTACTGGATGAGTAAGGAAAATTTGATGGGGAGAGAGTGGGAGAGGATAACACCTGGAGCTGGGAGGACTCGGAGAAAGAGAACTAGTTGAGTAAGGAGAAAATGCTGGGAAGAGAGTGGGAGAGAATAACATCTGGTACTGGGAGGCCTCAGAGAGAGAGTACTGGGTGAGTAGGGATAAATGCTGGGAAGAGAGTGGGAGAGGATAACCCCTGGAGCCGGTGGTGGAGGTGCTGTTTTGTAACTGCTATATTCTTCGTCAAAGCCTAAAATGTTTCCTCTTTCTCCCACTTCCATTCTACCTCTCTTCAGGATTCTGCCACTATTTCTTCCCAGAGGAACTGCACCCTAAGGGCTTTGCTTTTGATACTGAGGACATTAATTTCAGCTGCGAGAACATGTGCTTTTTGGGGCTGATGTCCATGATTGACCCACCCAGGGCAGCTGTACCAGACGCTGTGGGCAAATGCAGAAGTGCAGGTATCAAGGTGAGAGAATACAATTAATTTCTATCATATCGGTGTGACACCGAGAAGGTGTCACAGCACTGACGTGAAATACCATGTGTGTAAATGAGAGGAACGTCTCACCAGCACAATTGGGTTATTCTGTCCTACAGGTCATTATGGTGACTGGTGATCATCCAATCACAGCCAAGGCCATTGCCAAAGGCGTAGGCATCATCTCTGAGGGCAATGAGACTGTGGAGGACATTGCAGCCAGACTCAACATTCCGGTCTCCCAGGTTAATCCAAGGTATGGGGAGTAAAATTGTAACCAACGACGGTGAAATGGGGGGGATTGTGGTGGATAATGAGGGACTGTGCAGCACAATGGGGACTCTGCGGGACAATGGGGGATTGTGGGGGACAAACCACATTTCCCCATGTCAAGGTTTCGATTCCCTTCTTACATTCCCCCACAGAGGTAGCTGCTAGCACATGTCTCAAATTCTGAAGTAGAAGTGCCCAATCTGTATTTAAAATGATAATCCTCAACATGTCTTGGTCAGGCCTTACCAACCTGTGGCTCACCAGCTGTTGTAAAACTACAAGTCCCAGCATGCCTTGACACAGTTTTGGTATTACGGAATGCTAAAATGGTGGTACGGCATGCTGGTATGTGTAGTTTCACAACAGTTGGTGAGCCACAGGTTGGCCAGGCATGCTCTAGGTCAGGCATGTCAAAACTATGGCCCTCCAGCTGTTGTGAAACTACAAATCCCATCATGCCTTGCCAGAGTTTTGCTATTAAGGAATGCTAAAACTATGGCAAGGCATGCTGGGATGTGTAGTTTTACAACAGCTGGCGAGCTACTGGTTGGCCTGTCATATTCTAGGTTATGAGTACGTAGCTTGATCATCCCTTTTGTTACTGGGACTACAAGTCTTGTCGGTTCACTTGTATTTCCCCAATAGCTGGAGAACCTGCTTCCGGCTGGAAGCTGTTAGGGTTCTCTGTAATGCGTGTGCTTCTATAACGCGTGGACATTACTGCTGGAACAGCTGCACCTCCTGCTTAGATGACAGTGTATAATAACATGGTGATACGATGTATTATCCCTGTGTAATTGGTTGTCTTCATGTGTGTTGTGTCACCAGGGATGCTAAGGCCTGTGTAATCCATGGGACAGACCTAAAAGACTACAGCAGTGAGCAGATAGACGAGATCCTGCAGAACCATACAGAGATTGTGTTTGCCCGCACATCGCCCCAGCAGAAACTCATTATTGTGGAAGGCTGCCAGCGTACGGTGAGTGTGTGACTGCTCACAGGTAATACAAGCATTCCGTCAGGGTTCAAGCGAAACGCGTGACTGATATATGTGTAAGTGCCAACCAAATTGGATAAGCCCTATATTACAGATACATTACTGTACTATATACACATGGACTGCCCGTGCTTTGTATTCACTGCTGTATTTATACTTAAAATGAAGACAAGAAATGTTTTATATATATATATATATATATATATATAACAAATGGGGGAACCCCTTTCTGTGCTTTATAGAGTGAAAGCAGCACCTCTGAGGGGTCCTCTGTTAGACAAGACCCGGAAATAGAAATGGGAAGAAGGGGGTTTCAGAGGGCGCTATTCAATAGTCAACAAATACAGATCGGAATTTACCGTTTAATATAAAAATAGAAATAAAAAACCCATAATAGGGTATCACAAATACATATGGTGTACAAATACAAATAAATGCTGCTCAATTCAGAAAAGGATAGCGCATATGCTGTACAAATACAAATAAGTGCTGCTCAATTCAGAAGAAGATATCCCAACGCGTTTCGTCAGTTCCTGACTTCATCAGGGGCAGATAATGTAGCCAGCAGAAACTATATGTGTCCTATACAGATAGAGTCTGGAGGCAGGTAATTCATAAGGCGCTCCGGTGGGTTTCCAATATTCGGAAAAGATCAGGAGTGGCTTTTAAATTGCAAGAGTTTCACAGCAGATTATTCTGATGTACAATCTCATCAAAATATGGGGATCATGAGGAGGTAACCAGCAGCTGGTTACCTCCTCATGATCCCCATATTTTGATGACATTGTACATCAGAATAATCTGCTGTGAAACTCTTGCAATTTAAAAGCCACTCCTGATCTTTTCCGAATATTGGAAACCCACCGGAGCGCCTTATGAATTACCTGCCTCCAGACTCTATCTGTAGGAGTGAAAAATTGGGGGGTATACACTGCGCTGTCACTAGCTGGAAGTGATGAATGATAATATCTAATAGATAGGTTTAATCACGCTGTGCACAATGATGGAGGACATGCTGTAAGTAACAAGAGTATTTTATATATGAAAAGACAAAAATAATAATAACGGATAGGTGGGTAATAAACAGAAATTGGATGGTAAAAATACACAAAACATTAATATTATACTGATATCAGTGTTAAAAATATATCACAGTGGATAAAAAGCAGACTTGTGGAGATTCCTTGATTGCTGGCGTCCCAGCTAATAATAAATGAAGCAATGGTGTTAGCTCAGAGATGGCCGCTTAGTACACACACTTGGTTAGTATTCTGTGGCAGCAGTAGAAAAGTAAATAGGACGAACAACCTGGTTTAGCAAGTGGGCTAACAAGCAATAATTCATGCAGGTGTTTGGCACTGGTGCCTGCAGGTTAGTATCAGCAGGAAAAAGCAGAGTTAGTAATATGCTTACTCAGCCGGAACCCCAGAATGTCGCTTATGTGGAGAGATGTAGGTAGCGTCCACTAGTTGGATAAGCGTGGGGATGGTACCTCCGTGGTGGCTGAAAGGTCCGTGCGGCTGAGAATTATCTCTGCTGTGTGCGGCTTCTGAGTAGGGGTACAGCGCTCAGCTCCACGGCGCCGGTGGAGACGGAGCTGCTGGCCGGATGTAGACGCGGCTTGATCGGCCAGTCTCTGGGTGAGGGCGGAAGTGAGAATCTCGTCTGCTGGTAGCACTGGCGGAAGTGGGGCAACGCGTTTCGTCTCTCGAAGACTGGAGACTTTTTCTATCTGTATAGGACACACATAGTTTCTGCTGGCTACATTATCTGCCCCTGATGAAGTCAGGAACTGACGAAACGCGTTGGGCTATCTTCTTCTGAATTGAGCAGCACTTATTTGTATTTGTACAGCATATGCGCTATCTTTTTCTGAATTGAGCAGCATTTATTTGTATTTGTACACCATATGTATTTGTGATACCCTATTATGGGTTTTTTATTTATATTTTTATATTAAACTGTAAATTCCGATCTGTATTTGTTGACTATTGAATAGCGCCCTCTGAAACCCCCTTCTTCCTATATATATATATATATATATATATATATATATATATATATATATATATATATATATATATTAGAGTGACCCACACTCCTGTCCTCAATCCTTGAATAGGGGTGCTCCTTTAAGGAAGTCAGAATTCCAATAATATTGTGAAGTTCCAGTAATATAGTGAAGAAGGCACTCAACAGTAATATTCTGAAGAAGGCACTCACCAGTAATATTCTGAAGAAGGCACTCACCAGTAATATACTGAAGAAGGCACTCACCAGTAATATACTGAAGAAGGCACTCACCAGTAATATACTGAAGAAGGCACTCACCAGTAATATACCGAAGAAGGCACTCACCAGTAATATACTGAAGAAGGCACTCACCAGTACTATACTGAAGAAGGCACTCACCAGTAATATAGTGAAGAAGGCACTCACCAGTAATATACTGAAGAAGGCACTTGCCAGTAATATAATGAAGAAGGCACTCATCAGTAATATAGTGAAGAAGGCACTGACCAGTAATATAATGAAGAAGGCACTCACCAGTAATATAGTGAAGAAGGCACTCACCAGTAATATAATGAAGAAGGCACTCACCAGTAATATACTGAAGATGGCACTCACTAGTAATATACTGAAGAATACAGTATATTACTGGTGAGTGCCTTCTTCATTATATTACTGGTGAGTGCCTTCTTCACTATGGGCCTTATTTTGGTTCATTCTTTCTGACAAAATCCTTCTTAGATGGGCAAAACCATGTGCACTGCAGGGGGGCAGATGTAACATGTGCAGAGAGAATTAGATTTGGGTGAGTTATTTTGTTTCTGTGCAGGGAAAATACTGACTGCTTTATTTTACACTGCAATATAGATCTCACTTTGAAGTAAAACCCCACCCAAATCTAACTCTCTCTGCACATGTTACATCTGCCCCCCTGCAGTGCACATGGTTTTGCCCATCTAAGAAGGATTTTGTCAGAAAGAATGAACCAAAATAAGGCCCAATGTTACTGGTGAGTGCCTTCTTCACTATATTACTGGTGAGTGCCTTCTTCACTATATTACTGGTGAGTGCTTTCGGTACTTGTGTATTATCACGTCGCCCTATTTTCATACGTACGGTACCGTAGGGAAATTGCATCGCATGGGCCATTTAAGGGTCATGCGATGCAATGCGATTTTTAAGTGTAATTTATTCACTGCTCTTTCAGCCCCGGGCCATCGCATGCGATTTTATAGGGTGTGCGATGCCATAACATTAGCTATACAATCATATGATTGTATGTCCCAAAAATAGGTTTAACGCACCCCCCCCCCCCCCCCCTCACTATCCACGCCACCCCAAAGCGTGGCGAGCGCAGCGATTTTGCGGGAGATGCGATGCGATGGCCCGGGGCTGAGAGAACAGTGAATAAATTACATAGGAAAATCGCATCGCACTAAAATGGCACATGCGATGCGATTTTCCTATGCAGAATTGCCCACTAAGCAAATTGCTTAGTGGACGCCGTACTAATACACAAGTATTGTGCTTTCTTCAGTATATTACTGGTGAGTGCCTTCTTCAGTATATTACTGGTGAGTGCCTTCTTCAGTATATTACTGGTGAGTGCCTTCTTCAGTATATTACGGGTGAGTGCCTTCTTCAGTATATTACTGGTGAATGCCTTCTTCAGTATATTACTAGTGAGTGCTTTCTTCAGTATATTACTAGTGAGTGCTTTCTTCAGTATATTACTAGTGAGTGCTTTCTTCAGTATATTACTGGTGAGTGCCTTCTTCAGTATATTACTAGTGAGTGCCTTCTTCAGTATATTACGGGTGAGTGCCTTCTTCAGTATATTACGGGTGAGTGCCTTCTTCAGTATATTACTAGTGAGTGCCTTCTTCACTATATTACTGGTGAGTCCCTTCTTCTGTATATTACTGGAACTTGACAACAGGCCCCATGGCAGCCAATCAGATGATACTTCAGTGCCGATTTGTTACCATGGGCCACTTTTCCTCTGGCTCACTTCTCCTCCCTTATTACTGCTTCATTCATTTCCTCCATTATTTGCATTATGCAGGGATGCACGCAAGCTGGCTGCCATTGCTCCTGCCTAACGTGGCCAGTACGTATGCGGCACTGTACATCCCAAAGCGAGTGCATTAGAACCTTATGCAGTGCAGTGCAGAACAGGTGCACGTTATAATTACTATGTTCCCTACTCGAGTCCTCAGGCTTACACTCATTACTACCACTCTCACACGTACCTCTCTCTCTCCAGGGTGCCATTGTAGCTGTCACAGGTGATGGTGTTAATGATTCCCCTGCTCTGAAGAAGGCTGATATTGGTGTGGCGATGGGTATTGCAGGATCAGATGTATCTAAGCAGGCAGCTGACATGATTCTACTGGATGATAATTTTGCCTCCATCGTCACTGGTGTGGAGGAAGGTACGAAGACACTGTAATGTATCATATAGGAGATTGGGGGTGGAGCTCATTATAGTAAGGTACTGTACATATGAATATCGATGTCTGTTTACAGGTCGCCTTATCTTTGACAACTTAAAGAAGTCCATCGCCTACACCCTGACTAGTAACATCCCAGAGATCACCCCCTTCCTGCTCTTTATTATGGCCAATATCCCTCTCCCCTTGGGCACCATCACCATTCTATGCATTGATCTGGGTACCGACATGGTGAGTAGGAAAGAGGGTTTGGTATGATTTCCCTACATTCGAAGTACAACGGTCAAAATACCAACAAGTATTGGCAGACAGTCAAAATACGACATTTATTATGCAGACAAGGTTAAATTGCAGATACGGCCAAAATGTTGATATTTAAAATGTCCAAAAGTCAACCTTTCTGTGTCTATGTCAACAAGTGACATAGCGTCCGCTCACCGTGCTTCAAGCACGGGGCCTCGCTGCTCTTGGCACACTATTATAATGTAACTCTATGCCCACATTGTGAAGTAAGAACAAGTCGGTTTCAAGGAAAAAAAAAACATGAAAAACTCATGTCAACTTTTTGACATTTCCACATATTAAATGTAGGTATTTGGACTGTAGGGGTTATTCTATTCGGGATATTCCGACAGTCTGAATCCCATGCCGTTTTTGAGCAGCTCGACAGTCGGAATTCAATGTTCTGACTGTCGAGTGTCGGAAAGTTGGCGTGTCAACGAAAATGCCCGCAGATTGTCGAGTTTTTGGCCGTTTTTCAACAATCTGTGGCCATTTCCAACAAAGCAGATCTGACTGGTTTAAAATTCGGATCTGTTTTGTAGGAATCTGCCTTCAATGTTGTCGGAAATATCGGCCGTAATTGAATACCTCGTGTGTTGGCATTTTGACCATACCAGTATTTTGACTTTCTCCGAAAAGTTGTCGGTATTTTCACCATCAACTTGACTGTATCTCGGAAAAGAGGATGGCGCTATGTTTTATGGGGTTAGAACCCCACAGAGCAGAGCATATTGAATTGGCCAATCATAGCTCAGACATATAAATCCTTACTGTTTTAAACATTAAACGTTAAAAGGACCAGAAAGGTGAATGAAAATGTCTGTAAATGATTTGATCAATTGGATCTGATCGGAAAATTATTGTTACATATACAGTATGAGCCTTAGTCGGCTATTCATGGACTGACAGGATGTACTACAAATGGTACTTGTGACTTATCTGGGCGCCCGATTTTCTTCATCGCACCTAAAAATCGCGTCAAATCGCATCGCATACAATCAGATTGCATGCGATGCGATTTGCCGCGATTTTAATATGTGAAGGCACCCAGATGCCTGTTTCATATGTGAAATGGCCCCCCAGACCCCATTTTTAATTGTTTACCCACCCTGATGGCTAAATGCCCCCCATTGTTAACGCCACCCCACTATCAACGCCAACCCGAAGCGTGGCGAGCACAGCGAGCCCGCGAGGGGCGGCGGTACACGTCCTCCGACCTTTTCATACCCCCACTATCCACGTCGGCGTGGAGTTGATTTTATATAGTGCAGCGAGCCACCAAGCCCGAAGCATGGCGAGCAGACGCGGATACCTGTGAAGCCCGCGAGGGGACGCGTATAGCTGTGAAGGTATCCACGTCTGCTCGCCACGCTTCGGGCTCGCCACACTATATAAAATCAACTCCACGCCGACGTGGATAGTGGGGGTATGAAAAGGTCGGAGGACGCGTACCGCTGCCCCACCCGGGCTCGCTGCGCTCGCCACGCTTCGGGTTGCCGTTGATAGTGGGGTGGCTTTAACAATGGGGGTCATTTAGCCATATGGGTGGGTATACAATTAAAAATGGGGTCTGGGGGGCCATTTCACATATGAAACAGGCATCTGGGTGCCTGTACATATTAAAATCGCATCAAATCGCATCGCATGCAATACAATAGCATACAATGCAACGCGATTTTCTCTTCAAGGGAATTTCAAGGGAAATCGCGTCAAATCGCATGCTTAGGGTACTGGCATACAATTTCAACATCGGGCGCCCAGATAAGTCACAAGTACCCTACAAACATTATATAACATGAATATCATTCTAGGTTCCTGCCATCTCCCTGGCTTATGAAGCAGCCGAGAGTGACATTATGAAGCGTCAGCCAAGAAACCCCCGAACAGACAAACTGGTGAATGAGAGATTGATCAGTATGGCGTACGGGCAGATTGGTGAGCAGTCATTGTATATGGAGTCATTACAGACTAAAGAGGAAGCACTGTACAGCTACAGTATCTCAGTGATCACCTTTTGTATCTTCGTCTCTTACTTTAGGTATGATCCAGGCTCTCGGTGGCTTCTTCTCGTACTTTGTCATTCTGGCAGAGAACGGTTTCCTGCCATCTCACTTGGTCGGCATTCGGCTGAATTGGGATGACAGATCTACGAATGACCTGGAAGACAGCTACGGCCAACAGTGGGTGAGTTACCATCCTTCTCTGTCCCGTGTTCCGTGAAACACATACTGTAAGCGAGTCTCTGAATGAGGCTGCATAGGGGAAGACGTGGACAGTGTCACATTCTCTGATCTTTCTCTTCTTGTACTTCAGACATATGAGCAGCGCAAGATTGTGGAGTTCACGTGTCACACAGCCTTCTTCGTCAGTATTGTGGTCGTACAATGGGCTGATGTCATCATCTGCAAAACCAGGAGAAACTCTGTGTTCCAGCAGGGAATGAAGTAAGATATAAAAATCCCTGAAGGGAAACTACAGTCGTCGACACATAAAAAGGTTGAAATAGCTTAAGTCAACATTGTCAAAATGTCAACACAAGCAGTAGGTCAAAATGGAAAAGGTTGAGATGAAAAGGTCGTCATTTTTATGTCTAAGTGTACTGCGTCCACTCGCATGGCTCACCCCCGGGGCCTCAATGCTCGACACACTATTATAATCTAACTCTATGTCCACTTAGATGGTAAAGTATGAAAAAAGTCCTTTGCTAAAAAAATTGAAAAACACATGTCAACCTTTTCATGTCGACCTATTGCTTGTGTCGACCTATTGCCTGTTGACCAATTGTCGTCAACCTATTGACTCTTGACCTTAATAGCGTCGACCGACCAACCGCATCCCTGGGAAGTTCACGCGGCTGAAGCCAGTGAAGCTGCATCCAAGGCCGACATGTCCCCGCTAGTACAGGCTCATTCAGTAAATACATTCACACATGCACATATGACCTTGCAGATGGTAGGGATTATGGGAGGTCCCAGTGGGAGGAGGGGGCAGGACAAGGACCGGCGCTGTACAGAGAATATTTATCACTGACATCAGTCGCTGCTTTATTGCATTGGAGCTTATACACCAAGGGCCTGATTCAGGTCGGCTCACTAGGCTGCCTAGTGAGCACTTTAATGCCGCCCCGCCGAACCCAGAAGAAGTGCCCAGAAGAAACACATACAGACGTATAGGGCCCTGTTTGAGAGTTGAACCCAAGACCTCAGAAGTGTGACGCTGTATTGCTTACCACTGTGCAACCGTGCATAAATGTGAAAGTGACCACCCACTCTGCTATCTGGCTGGGAAACAAAAGTCAGCACACGACCACGTGAGAATATACTGTATTCTGTATGTAACAGGCCAAGAGGAATTGGTGAAGTATATATAATGACTACGTTTACATACAGATTTACTAAAAATATACATACACATAGCAACCGGTCAGAATCTGTGGAAGTGTTAGTAAATCTGGCAATGTGGGGTAGATGTATGAAGCAGTGATAAGGGAGGAGAAGCGATAAAGTACCTGGTACTTTATCACCGGCCAATCAGCTCCTGACTGTTAAGTTACAGGCTGGGTTTAAAAAGGGACAGTTAGGAGCTGATTGGCTGGTGATAAAGTACCAGGCACTGTATCACTTCTCCCTTTTCACTGCTTCATGTGTATGAATCAGCCAATCAGCTCCTTACTGTCAATTTGCATATTGGAGATGATTGGCTGGAGCATTATCACCTTGCACATAACGTTCTTTATGAGGATAGATACCATTTCTCCAAGCTTCATTCATTTGCCCCTATATGTGTTCACATCAGTATATTAATACCAGCAGATTTCTAGAAATGCTACGCATGTCCTAAATATAAGTACACCAATAAGTACACCACTAATCTTATCCTCTTTATTCCTTCTTTCTTGTGTCCGTCACATTTCAGGAATAAGATTCTTATTTTTGGGCTGTTTGAAGAAACTGCTCTGGCAGCATTCTTGTCGTATTGCCCTGGAATGGACATTGCACTGAGAATGTACCCATTGAAGTAAGTATGGGCGAGTGCCCTCTGCATGGAAGGGGGGGGGGGGGGGCACAGTGCTGCTAGTGATATTCAGGATTGGATTAAGCCTTGGGGGAGGGGGGGGGGGGCAGGGCACTTAAGACTGGGGGTCTCATCCTTACTTCTCTGGCCTCAATGGAGAATAATATCTAGTAGAGGACCATCCATGTTTTTGACTATCGATGGTCATCTATTTTCTTGGACTGATTGGCCCATGGGCCAATCAGAACCTGAGGATGTGGCTTCATGGGTGTTGGGGGCGGAGCTATTCTGTGTCCCTGCCCCTTTGGGAAAATAAAAATATATAAATTTGGTTATGCTGTGCCATCGGTGGAGAAGAACCTCCATTGTGGTTCATTGATGGTCAATGGCCATCCCTAGTAAGTGCTTTTGGGGGAAGAATGGGGGGATGTCGGGGGGCGGGGCAGTGTGAAGAGTGTATATTAGGTTATGTACACTTTAATTTACGTAACTGGAGCTCAGCTAATACATAAAGGGTCATTCCCCCACTATCCACGTCATACCCCCACTGTCCACGTGGAGCTAATTCGCCCAGCAATGGCTACGCTGACAACATATAAGTACCGATTTTCGATTACATTTGGAAACCCGCCTCTAAATATCCTCTGGCAATATAATTTGCTTCCTATTAGTGGCAAATACAACTCTGTTATATTTTTACTGACTACAATTTCCATAGGCTTCTATGGGGTTACACCAGCTTTTACTGGCATCAGCTTCTGCACTAAAACCCCGACGTGCGGCATTAGTGCACCGGGAAATGCGACTCTTGAAAACAGGGTTTTTACCGCATTTCTCCATTAGTGCCTCCCGCCCAGAGATGTCAAACCAATCATTCATTTTTATTTTATTTTTGCAACTTTTTTAAACTGATTTTACAGCCCACACTTTATTTAAGCTACAGAACAATAATAAAAAAAAAATAGAATAATGACTCAATGACCTGGTAACTTCCGATTGAACATCACTTAGAGATGGCCGAGCGAACTGACAAATGTTTCCTTTATCTTTCTACTTAGGCCCAGTTGGTGGTTCTGTGCCTTCCCATACAGCTTCCTCATCTTTATATATGATGAGATCCGAAAACTAATCCTTAGAAGACACCCAGGAGGTAAGTGTGGGCACAAGTAGAAGCCTGCAGAGCAAGGGGCTCTGTAACTGAGGGGCAGAGGTTGGGGTGTGTTTCTAAGTTTGGTGACTTCACAATGCAACCATACCAAAGAAGGGGTGAATGGAGGGATGAACTGACATGGTATATGGTCATAAGGTCGACAAGGGGAACGATGCCACGCATTGGGTTGATCACTGAAGGTCGACATGCATCAAGGTCAACACCTTCGGGTCGACATACGCTTAGGTCGACAGTTCACTAGGTCGACGCCTGCATTAGGTCGACATGGGCTAGGTTGACAGTCAAAAGGTTGACATGGGGTTTTTCTGGTTTACTATACCAGTGTCCATGTCGACTGTGTCGACATTCTGGATAAAAAACTTGAAAACCCCGATTTTGACAGACAACCTAGCCCATGTCAACCTAATGCAGTTGCCGACCTAGTGACCTGTTGACCTAAGCCCATGTCAACCTTAAGGAATGTCGACATTGATGCATGTTGACCTTCAGTCTGTCGACCCTATGATACATACCCCATGACATATGTTACGAGAGATGCGAGTGTCCATTGTCCCTGTACCAAAAGATATAGGGCAAAATGTGGTAGGGCGCCTTTTGCCTAAAATGCTGATTCTCCCAGACAAAAAAAAAATAAGGGGCCAGGTTAGTTAAAAAAAGGATCTTCACTTTAAAATGAGGGTGTAATGTTAGTGTAGTGCAGTGCCTGCAGGGGTCTTAATCCTCCAATCGCATCCTGGTATGATGTCACCAAGTCCTGCACTGACACAATCACATCCTGGTATGATGTCACCAAGTCCTGCACTGACACTATCACATCCTGGTATGATGTCACCAAAGGTCGAATTCAGACCTGTTCACACAGGACGCTATGCAAACAGGTCTGTATGTTTGCAGGGGCTGCCAATGGAGGTGTACGGGTACATAACTATTTGCATCCAGCCGCCTAGAGGAAAAAATAATTAGATCTTAACTCAGCATCAAATTACTTTTCCTCTGGTCCTTGCTGTTTGCAGCCGCCGCATAGCCCAGGACTTACTTGGCGGCTGCGAACAAACCAGCCGCGTCCGGACATTTTTTTCCCGGACACTCTCAGCATTTATTGGGCACACCCCTGAAACACCCAGGATCCACCCCCACCCCATCACTTACCCTGTGATTGGCTTGCCAATAGCAATATTTGCCTAAGCCGTTTGCAGCTGGGCATCGCACATGTGCAGTAGCCCAAACACCATCCAGCATCCGAATTCGGTAATAAGCATTTGCCTTTGATTTCTTCGCTATTACAAATGTGTCTCAAATTTCACTCATTTAACAGATGTATATGCTTTATTTTACAGGTTGGGTAGAAAAGGAGTCTTATTATTAAATTCCCAGAGACACATCTCCCAGACCTGGACCCTCTCCAACTTCCGAATCCCCCCACCCTCGAAAACAACCAACCAAAAAAAAAAAAGAAAAAAAAAACAACATTAAAACAAACCCCTCTAATAAAACAAAACAGGATTTCAAGAACCGCAACGTCCGCTGTGATAGCCACCGGCCCGGCCTTCTGTTCCAGATTCCACTTTGGTTCTTTATCAACTCATTTCTCTCCCCCTCCCCCCTTTTTTTCTGTAAAATTATAAATATATATATATTATATATAAATATAAATAGAGTCAGGATTTACGTTCTTTTTTTTTTTTTCATTTTATTATTTACTTTTAATGTTATTAAAGGAGGGGGAGAGAGAAGGTGAATGAGGGAGAGATACAAAAACCAAACACAGTGGGGGAAGATAGGGGAATACACGGGAAAGCGAATCCTTCACTGCCGTAAATTCTGGTACTGATGGAAAGCGAAGGCAGAGGCAGTGGGAAGGATTGGGGGAGCGATGAGATATATGGGGGGGTCTGCAATAGAACTCACTTCCTATTAAACTCAATGCTGCCAAAGGCGTGTGAACATAGCTCTGCGTACTAGTAATGTGCCGTTTCCTCGGCTAAAGGGTTCATTTGGGGATTTGCGAGGGCACCAGTACTGCGGTCACATGACTCTTCATGAACAATGTGTCTGGTGAACAGCTTAGGGTCTTCAGGGGCATTACAAGAGCCCTGTTACCCACTGACTTCCAGAGAGACCTGCAGAGCATCTCTCATATCGAAGTCTTGTATGTGTAATAACCCCCCCTTCACCCAACCCCCTTCCCCGCTTACTATTTCTCCATATCTGATGTACTTGGTCTATATGAGAATGAGAGGTACATGTCTATGTCTGTGTATTAGGAGAGGGTGAGAGGTATGTGTCCAACTATCTGTGTATTAGAAGGGGGTGCTAGGTACGTGTCCTGATGTCTGTGTATTAGGAGGGAGCGCAGAATGTTTGTAAACCGGAAGAAGATTTAGGTGCAGTCAATGTCCCTGATCTTCATGTTTAATACAGCAAAGTCTGCGGAAGAGAGAGCCGGGATTGGTTAAGAGGTACAGTATGATGTCATCAGTGTTATGGAACAACGGTGGTTCTATATGGAAACGGAGAGAACACGGATTAGGAAGGTTATCGTAGTGGTGGCAGAGGGGACTGGAGAGAAAGCCTCGGGTAGGGGTGATAGGAACTTGGAAACGGGTGGTTGGTATAAATCTGACAAACCAGAGAAGCTTTATTCTGACAGAATGTGGTAGTCACCGGTCTACATATGACCACCGGTGAGTTAAATGCGAGTTCAAACGGCAGGGGAGCAATAGCTGGGCCAAGTATGGGGTAAGAGGTAGGCGTGGCCTACGTCATTGGAAATTTGTGGCTGAGCCAAATGTGGGCAAAGTTTCTCTAGGGGAAGAGAGACCCTGGTGCCTCTAACAGGGGAGTGTTGTTTGCGGTTTGTGTCTGTTATGTGTCTCCACCCCCCTCTCGCATTAGTTTTTTGTCAGGTTGTCAGATTTGTTTGTTTTTTTAATTTTATTATCTTGTGTTTTCCTGCCATTTTCTGTGATTTACAAAAATAAATAATAATAAAAAAAATACCCCAAAAAAACTGCAAAAGGACTGATTTCTGGTGTATACGTCCAAAACAATGAAAGTACCAAAGTGATATCACGTTCAGGTGCAATAGGAAGGCACGAAAAATTACAGAAGTGCGATCACATATTTTCTTTTAAATTTCATTAAACACATTAAAACAATGCACATAATACAGAGGATGTTGGTAGCACAGTAACAGGCAATTCACATAATACAGAGGATGTAGGTAGCACAGTAACAGACAATGCACATAATACAGAGGATGTTGGTTGTACAGTAACAGAGAATGCACATAATGCAGAGGATGTAGGTAGTACAGTAACAGACAATGCACATAATGCAGAGGATGTAGGTAGCACAGTAACAGACAATTCACATAATACAGAGGATGTTGGTAGCACAGTAACAGACAATGCACATAATGCAGAGGATGTAGGTAGTACAGTAACAGATAATGCAGAGGATGTTGGTTGTACAGTAACAGAGAATGCACATAATGCAGAGGATGTTGGTGGTACAGAAACAGACAAAGCACATAATACAGAGGATGTTGGTAGCACAGTAACAGACAAGGCACATAATACAGAGGATGTAGGTAGTAATGTAACATACAATGCACATAATACAGAGGATGTAGGTAGTACAGTAACAGACAATGCACATAATACAGAGGATGTAGGTAATACAGTAACAGACAATGCACATAATACAGAGGATGTAGGTAGTACAGTAACAAACAATGCACATAATACAGAGGATGTTGGTAGCACAGTAACAGACAATGCACATAATACAGAGGATGTAGGTAGTACAGTAACAGACAATGCATATAAAACAGAGGATGTAGGTAGCACAGTAACAGACAATGCACATAATACAGAGGATGTTGGTAGTACAGTAACAGACAATGCACATAATACAGAGGATGTAGGTAGTACAGTAACAGACAATACACATGATACAGAGGATGTAGGTAGTACAGTAACAGACAATACACATGATACAGAGGATGTAGGTAGTACAGTAACAGACAATGCACATAATACAGAGGATGTAGGTAGTACAGTAACAGACAATACACATGATACAGAGGATGTAGGTAGTACAGTAACAGACAATACACATGATACAGAGGATGTAGGTAGTACAGTAACAGACAATGCACATAATACAGAGGATGTAGGTAGTACAGTAACAAACAATGCACATAATACAGAGGATGTTGGTTGTACATTAACAGAGAATGCACATAATACAGAGGATGTAGGTAGTACAGTAACAGACAATGCACATAATACAGAGGATGTAGGTAGCACAGTAACAGACAATACACATAATACAGATGATTTTGGTAGCACAGTCACAGAGAATGCACATAATACAGAGGATGTTGGTGGTAGTCACAGAGAATGCACATAATACAGAGGATGTTGGTTGTACATTAACAGAGAATGTACATAATACAGAGGATGTAGGTAGTACAGTAACAGACAATGCACATAATACAGAGGATGTAGGTAGCACAGTAACAGACAATACACATAATACAGATGATTTTGGTAGCACAGTCACAGAGAATGCACATAATACAGAGGATGTTGGTGGTAGTCACAGAGAATGCACATAATACAGAGGATGTTGGTGGTACAGTCACAGAGAATGCACATGATACAGAGGATGTAGGTAGTACAGTAACAGAGAATGCACATAATACAGAGGATGTTGGTGGTACAGTCACAGAGAATGCACATAATACAGAGGATGTTGGTGGTAGTCACAGAGAATGCACATAATACAGAGGATGTTGGTGGTAGTCACAGAGAATGCACATAATACAGAGGATATTGGTGGTACAGTCACAGAGAATGCACATGATACAGAGGATATTGGTGGTACAGTCACAGAGAATGCACATAATACAGAGGATGAAGGTAGTACAGTAACAGACAAAAGAAACCCTTGAGCACACAGTGAGCATAATGCAGGAGTGGTGCAGCATTTTGGATAATAATTTCCATGGGTTGTGTACTCTACCCAGACAAGGTACCAGATGCGGCGGCCATTTTAGGCGCTCTGCGTAGGATTACTCTGGGTGAAATAGATTACCCCTATAAGAAATGACCCAAAACGGGTGATTTCAGTGTATACTCAGGTCCATGTATTTTTCACCCCATCCACAAGTGCACCAGATGAGGCAGCCATGGTGGGCGCACTACGAAGGTTACACTGTAGGAGGCGAGCCATACAAGGACCCAATGCATATATTGGAAAGCAAATACTTGTGTAGTAATATGATAAACCCTGCACAGAAACATCCACGTGACCCACATCTTGCCCGTAGTGAAACCATCTGAGGCATCCATCTGGGTGCACTGCATAGGTCAGCACTGGCAGGGCGTGCAATCTGCATAGGTACACATTACAGGAAAAGCACATGGTGGGGTAGATGTGTGCTGCATGGGGGGAAGGGGGGGGGGAGAAAAGACAAGAACACACAAGAAACTTTGCAGGGGACTGATGAATGGGAAATATTTAGAAATCTTTTTCATAGAATCATCAGTGTCCTGGTCTCATGAGAGCAGTACAGGTGGTTATGAGAAGGAGGGGGGCACATTCAAGTATGGGGGGGAAGTGTTGCTACATAGGCTGGGTCTGGTGCTTCCCCTCACAGCTCCATGCTCACCATCAGGGGTAGGCCTGGTGTTCTCAGCCGTAGGAGTGGTGGGCCTGGTCCAGGTGTTCTCATGGCAAGGTGAGTTAAGGCCTTATTCTGGTTCACTCACAAAGACAAATTCCTTCTCTAATGGAAAAAATCATGTGCACTGCAGGGGGGCAGATGTAACATGTGCATAGAGATTTAGATTTGGGTGAATAATTTTGTTTCTGTGCAGGGAAAAATAGGATTTATGGTCTTACCTTGATAAATCCCTTTCTTTGAGTCCATAGGGGGCACAGGAGTTCACGCTGGGTATGAGAGGTGAGGTAGCAGAGCGTGCACCAAAGGGTTACAAAAATGTACCCAGCATGCTCCCTGCCTCCCTTCTCCCTCATAACCCGCCCCCTGACCCTGGGTCACCAGTTTCGTTAGCAAGCCCAAGGTAGGAGCAGAGCCAGAGAAGAAGGAAGAGCAAACGCACACCCACATAGCATACAGGCCCTAAAGCCATGGAACTTTCCTACATAGGAAGCCCCGCTACCAGGTGCGTCTGGGAGGGCGTCCTGTGCCCCCTATGGACTCAAAGAAAGGGATTTATCAAGGTAAGACCATAAATCCTATTTTCTTTATCGTCCACTAGGGGGCACAGGAGTTCACGCTGGGACGTCCTAAAGCTGTCCCCTCACGGGTGGGGGACGCTCCTGGACTGCGGAAAGCACATGTCTACCAAACTGTGCATTAGCCGATGCAAAGGTATCAAATGCATAAAACTTGATAAAGGTCTGGGAAGCGGACCAAGTAGCCGCCTTACAGAGCTGTTCAGCCGAGGCGCCTCGATTAGCGGCCCAGGATGTACCCACAGACCTGGTAGAATGTGCAGTAATCCCCTTCGGGGGAGTAATCAGTGTGGAAAGATACGCTTGGCGAACCACTGATCTGAGCCATCTCGCCAAGGACTGTTTGGAAGCGGGCCAGCTCCTCTTATTGGCCCCATAAAGCACAAACAGTGAACCCGACTTACAAGTTGACTTAGTCCTGCGAAGATAAATCTGCAACGCACGGACTACATCAAGAGAAGCTTCAGCTTCAGAAGAACCTGGAAAAGAAGGCACCACTATTTCCTGGTTAAGGTGAAACTCAGACACCACCTTTGGATGAAAAATCCAGTTTGGTATAAAGAACCGCCCTGCCCGGGTGAAATACCAGAAAAGACGGTTTCCATGATAATGCACTCATGTCAGACCCCCTTCGTGCTGAGGAAATAGCCAACAAGAAGCCACCTTCCAGGATAGCCATTTCAGATCCACCTCCTCCAGAGGCTCGAAAGGAGACGATTGAAGTGCCCGGAAAACCTCTAAAGAGGGACCCCTCAACAGCCAGCCCGTCAAAGCCAGGCGACTCATGTCCGGGTGTCGGAATGGCCCCTGTGAAATTAGGTCTGGACGCAGAGGTAGACTCAGAGGAGAGGCTACCAACAGGTTCCATAGATCCGCGTACCAACCTCGACGGGGCCAATCTGGGGCCACTAGGATCATCATTCCTCCCTCCTTCCTGAACTTCCACAGAAGGCGAAGTAGGAGTTGAAACAGGGAGAATGCGTACACTATCTTGCCGACTTAAAAAGTCTGCCTCAACATTGAGAACCCCTGGGATGAAGTTTGCAGAGATTGCAGAAATCTGCTTCTCCGCCCACATGAATATCTTGGAGACTTCTTTTATCGCTCCTTTGCTGCATGTCCCGCCCTGCCTGTTGATAAAGGCCACGGGCGTGGTGCTGTCGGACCGGATCTTTACAGGGCACCCTCGGATGAGGGACCCCAACTTCTGAAGAGCCAGAAGGATTGCTCTCAATTCCAGGAGATTGATCGGAAGGTGACTCTCCTGAGCCGTCCAGCGACCCTGAAAAGATTGAGAATTGCCAACCGCTTCCCAGCCCCGTAGGCTGGCATCCGTGGTAAGCAAGACTCAGGTTGGAATCCAAAACGGTCGGCCCTGAGACAAGTTGTCTGTCTTTAACCACCATGTGAGAGACAGGCGAACCTTCGGGGGCAGTGTGATCAATTGACTCCTTTGACGAGTATGATCTCCTGTCCACTGGCTGAGAGTGTAAAGCCAAAGTGGGCGCGAGTGAAACTGTGTATACTCTACCATGTTGAAGACACCACCATACACTTGTGTACTGAGACCCTTCTGTGACCTATAAAGGGAATGAATCTTCCTCTGAAGGGAGTGGATCTTATCCTCTGGAAGATATACTCTCTACAACCGAGTGCCCAGCCGAGCTCCCAAGTGAAGTGTCCTTTGGGAAGGAGTAAGAAACGATTTCTTCCAGGTTATCCTTCAACCGTGAGATAACAGAAGTGTAATCACGACCTGCAAATGACTCCGTAGAAGGTCTGGGGACTTTCCAAAATCAGTGGGCCGTCCAGGTATGGAATCATCCGAACCCCCAGCCGGTGCAGGTGTGCAGCCCTGACCGCCATCACCTTGGTGAACACCCTGGGAGCCGTAGATAGACCAAAAGGTAGCGCCCTGAACTGGAAGTGTTCGACCCGGAGGGCGAACCTCAAAGTGCTGATGTTCCTGTCGGATGGGGATGTGAAGTATATCTAGCGAGGCCATGAAGTCCCCTGGCTCCAGTGAGAGAATGATCGAACGCCGGGACTCCATGCGAAACTTCGGCACTCGCAGAAAAATAGTGAGCGACTTCAGATTCAGGATAGGACGGTGAGAACCATCCAGTTTGTGAATCAAGAATAGGGTGGAGAAGAACCCCTGACCCCTCTGCTCCTGAGGAACTGGAACAATGACGTTCGAGTCCAAAAGAGAGCAGATGGAAAGCTGTAGCACTTGTAGTTTCGCTGGGTCCTTTGGAAGACCCGTGCAAAAATAACACTGAGGAGGGGGGAACCGGAATGTCAGGGCATAGCCCCTGTAGACCACCTCCCTGACCTGTCTGGTAGCCCAGGGCTGCTTGGTGCAGGGCTTGGCTCCCTTAGTGGATGAGGAAAATCTAGAGGAAGGACTAGTGCCGTCGGACAAACCTCTCTCCACCTTGCCCGCCCACTCAGACACTGCCTTGGCCACCCATGACGCGGCAAGCGTGGTACACCTAATGGCCCCTGCCTGTGAAAAGCAGTCCTGAGGAAATTCTCAGAGGGGTCCTTCAAAGATGAAGAATTCGGAATGGGCAGTACTGAAGCGCGAGCTAATCGCGCAACATGATCATCCGCCAGGGGAGGATTTTCCCACTTAGCCCTCTCTGTGGGAGGAACAGGTTATAAAGTAGTAAGTTGCTTGGAAAGCCGGAACCTTCTAAACGGTTGAGACCACGCAGTCTCCAATAAATCCTCCATGAGGGCCGAAGGCGGGAGCTGGGCCGATACTTTCTTAAGACGCTTAAAAAGCAGGTCTTTACTTTTAGGGGCAGGAGCCTCATCCTCCCTCTGGAGGACTGCCTTAACCTCCTGCATCAGAGACTCTACCTCCACTGAGGACAAAGTGTCATCGGCCCCTGCGGATTCCGCCACTGAGCTGGAATCAGAATCGGAACGCGGAGAACCCGCATCGGGACTCTGCTGCCTACACTGCCTCCTGGAATCCCTGCCCGCCCAAGTAGCCGTCAACCCCTGCACAGATTGTGCAAAGGATTGCCACCAAGGGGGCTCTACATAAGCAGGAGCTGCCCCAACACTGGTGCTGGCCACTGCCACAGGGGGCATGGGCACAGGGGGCAGGGGCGCAGGAGGTAAGGAGTTGACAAGCGGTCAATATGTCAATACCTGAGTCAAGGTCGAAGCCCAGGCCGGTTCCTGCTGTGAAGGCAGCAGAAGATCTGCTTCAAGGGCCAAACACCTGTAACAGATATCCTCCTCCTGCCGAGAGAGTATGTCCACACATACCCTACAGGTACGCTGCATTGGAGATGGAGTCTCCTTGCCAGGTTTCGCCTTAGGCATACTGCCCATGATAAAAGACAAAAAAAAACCAGCAGTTACGACACTGACACCCAAGCAACACACTTGCAGCCTTACCCACAAAGCTTTAGCAAAGCCATTTGGTATGGGCAGATAAACTCAACAATTCAGCAAGCTGAAAAGGAGACACCTTATATTCAAAGCCAATACTATGAATGGTGACAGTGTTTCAAACTTTCATCTCTTCCAATGATATTGGCAGGAAGACAGCATCAGTGTACCAGCCACAGGAGAGGATAAATACCACAAACACCAGGCTCCAGAAGCAGGGTGTGGGGGAGAATCACAGCAGCCTCCATCTCTAAACCCAGCAAGTGCCAGAATGGCTGCTGATTAGGACCTTAATGAGGAGCTGGGACACCTGGGGCAAAAATATATATATAATTGTTTTTTTTTTTTTTGGGATTGTGGGAGGAAACCGGAGTACCCGGAGGAAACTCACTCAAGTACGGGGAGAATATACAAACTCCGCACAGTTAGGACCATGGTGAGAATCGAACCCAGGACCTCAGTGCTGTGAGGCAGTAATGCTAACCATTACACCCTCCGTACTCCTACAGCACCTGGTGTTCCTATGTGGTCACCCACTCAAGTACTTACCAGGCCCAATATACAGCATTAGCTGTAGATCCCAGGCTGTCTTCAAGCTTCCAATGATATTGGAAAGAAGACATCAGCAAAGCTCAACAATCCAGCCAGCAGCAGGAGAGGAGAAATACCACACACACACACCAGGCTCCAGGAGCAGGGTGTGGGGGAGAATCCCAGCAGCCTCTGTCTCTAAACCCAGCAAGTGCCAGAATGGCTGCTGATTAGGACCTTAACGAGGAGCTGGGACACCTGGGGCAATCCTACATCACCTGGTGTTCCTATGTGGTCACCCACTCAAGTACTAACCAGGCCCAATATACAGCATTAGCTGTAGATCCCAGGCTGTCTTCAAGCTTCCAATGATATTGGAAAGAAGACATCAGCAAAGCTCAACAATCCAGCCAGCAGCAGGAGAGGAGAAATACTACACACACATCAGGCTTCCAGGAGCAGGGTGTGGGGGAGAATCCCAGCAGCCTCTGTCTCTAAACCCAGCAAGTGCCAGAATGGCTGCTGATTAGGACCTTAACGAGGAGCTGGGACACCTGGGGCAATCAGAGAGCAAGCCTCAGCACTTCCCCAGGGGTGGGGGAGGGACTAACCTACAGCACCTGGTGTTCCTATGTGGTCTCCCACTCAAGTACTAACCAGGCCCAATATACAACATTCCAATGTGTATGGCTGTAGGTTCCCAGGCTGTCTAACCTCCCCCTCAGGCATCAACCCCCGGGACATAGCCTGACTAATTGTCCCTGGTGATCTAGTGATAGGGTGGAGCAGTCCAGACCCCCACTGCCTGCCCCCCCGCTGACTCCCATACAAACGGGGGGGGATCGCTGCTAGACGCGGCTCCCTGCAAGCAGGGAACCGCCGCTTACCTGCCCGGGGACGGAGTGCAGCATGCGGGAGCCTCCGAGAGAGGGTCCCGCGACGGAAGTCCCCAGCCCAGTCGCCAGCGCTGCCGTCGCCGCCGCCGAGTGATGGAGCTGCGCTGCTGGTGATTCACTAAAAGAGCACCCGCCGCAGCAGCTCTAACCCATGGCTGTTCTAACAGCCGCGATAATGGTGCTGCTCTCTCCTTGGCACCAAAGAAAAAACTGGTGACCCAGGGTCAGGGGGCGGGTTATGAGGGAGAAGGGAGGCAGGGAGCATGCTGGGTACATTTTTGTAACCCTTTGGTGCACGCTCTGCTACCTCACCTCTCATACCCAGCGTGAACTCCTGTGCCCCCTAGTGGACGATAAAGAAATACTGACTGCTTTATTTTTACACTGCAATATAGATCTCAATTTGAAGTAAAACACCACCCAAATCTAACTCTCTCTGCACAAGTTACATCTGCCCCACCTGCAATGCACATGGTTTTGTCCATTTGAGAAGGAATTTGCCTTTGCAAGCGAACCAGAACAAGGGCCTACGTGCGCGCTATATAAATAACTTAATACATTATTAGAATAAAGTACAGCTTTATAGTACAATAGTAAATATAGAAAGTGGAATATAATGCTACAGACGAAGATTTATATGGATGTAAGGAGAGAAAGTCTAGACGAGGATGATGAAGAGGTCGGCGTTTCTAACACTGATACACCAATATAAATCAGACCGTGTGCATCAAACGCAGAGGAATAGATGTGGAGAAAAACTGTTCCCTAGATGTGTTGGATCTGGATCATCCAGAAGCTTTCATCCTGTTTTATTGGACTCTCGATGCTGTGAATTACACTACCGTGTGATACCGCAATGCCCTTTATAAGCCATAAATGATTGTAATAACACTTCTCCCGTGTTTCTGTTATTACCCCAAGGTATACCTGATCGTCCTCATCACAGCTGGCTGACAGTCACACTTCTCCACTGGAAGCGCCCCATGTGCCTTCTGTTTCATCAGTTTTATATAATTGAGCAACTGCAGCAATGGGATTCATCATCAAAGGTTACTAGAAAAATCTTAAAGCCTCAGAGCTTTAAGGGGTGTATAAAAAGTCTTCAAACAGCCAGCGTTGAACGATCATGTTTTCCTGTACGCACTCACGTCCTAGTCATAAGCACACAAATCCAATATAAAATATCAGAAAAAGAAAAAAAGGGTTTGATGGTTATAGAGGAGGACAGGCCTGGCTAACCTGTAGCTCTCCAGCTGTTGTGAAACTACAAGTCCCAGCATGCATTGCCACCGTTTTGCTTACAGGGAATGTTTAAATGGTGGCAAGGCATGCTGGGATGTGTAGTTTCACAACCGCGGGAGAGGCACAGGTTGGCCAGGCCTGGAATAGAATATACAAGTGTGTCTATCTACCTAGATTGTACGATTTCCTTACCACAGAGAAGCAGCTGATCATCCTTTGCTCAGAACACATGGCAGAGGCCTAAGACTGAGGCTGTTGGAGCAACACAGAACGGCCTCGCTGCATGTCCAGCCCTTTTAGTGAAACACAATACTACTCAAACGCACAGTTCCTTTAATACAAGTTTATTACAGAATAACAAGTTTACTACATAGAAGGGTTAAATATCACAAAAAACAACCTCATATATGGATTCAGGAGGACACGTCAGCTCTTGCAAGAATCATTGGCTGGCCAGTGGCTTTATTAAGATCTCAACCTCTAGTCAAGAGCATTCACCCAACCACCACTTGTCACCGGGTGCTCTCCGATTCGTCCCTGTGCAACGACGAACCCACAACAATATTCTATATAGAGCGCATCCCATTTTACTGGCAGTTTTCATGTCGACAGGCACCTGCCCTCCTGATATTGTGCAAAGGCTGCTGCAAAAGTGCGCGATGAGGCAGGAAGGGTTATAATGTGGGAAGGAAGGATTCATATATGGTACAACAAGGGTCCACATCGGTGACGGCAAATCCCAGCGTCAGCTGGTTACACAGATTCCATCTGCAGCTCTTCTACATCCCCCTCTGCCTCATGAAGAGAGGCATGAGAACCGATCACGACGAGTGTGGCACCTGCAGGGAACACGCGAGAGGATGGGTAAGGGACCGGGAGAACGGATAGACGCAGGCGCGTGCGCCTATATACATGGGATAAGAGGGAGAAGCAACAATGTACAACGCCAACACATCTAAAGATAGATACATAAATAATTAGCTACCAGTCTACGGCGATGATAGATTTCATTGTGTCTTAAGCCCCATACACACTAGAAGATATTGTGAAAAATATTGCTCAGAGAAAGGCTTCTGAGTGATACGGATCCCAATATTGTCTATTGTGGACACTCAATATCGATAACAAGGATTGATCCTGCTCATCATTATCTATTAATAATGTCTTCTGAACCAGCAGGTCAATTTGGCTATATAGCCACATGACCCGTATATTCAGTAGGTCCCAGGGATATCACTGTGTACACGCAATATCGGAACCTGCGGCTGATATTGTTAGTTACATCGGACGCGGCTCCTGTCATTTAGAGTGTGTGGGGCATAAGTTCTCGTTTCTGAACTACAACTCCCATAATCCTGTGTGAAACAGCGGAGCCTGAATGATGCGGCCTGCCTGCAGCAAGCTATGTAATATCGTAACAGTTGAAGAGTATAATGATGAAATCCAAATGATGTCATTTATAATATGATAATCATCTATACTGACCAGAGACCGCGATGTCAGATCACCGTGTATAATAAAACAGACAATCTTACCGAGAACCCAGAAGACAGCAGAGCCGGCTCCGGCAAGCCAGAAGAATGGGAAGGAGACCGCTCCTGTCAAGCCGTACTGATTGGCCATCGTCAGCTCCCGTCCTGTAACGACAGAGCAGTTATTGTTACAGGAACGCTAAACATCACATATGGAAACGTATAATTACCACCACATTGTAAAACATTTCTGAGCTCAGTGGATTGACCGCTACAGAATGTGCAGAAATGTTGGTGACCGTTATAAGCAGTTCTGATTACTAGCTATAAGGGCCTGGACCAGGTATCCAACCATGGACGGAGTACTGGCCCACTACCTCAAATTAAGAAGTCTCCTGACCCTAAATGATGTCATGAATGGCTGCAATGATTTGACATGAAATACCAGTCCAGCCAGTTCCTGTACGGTGGGAAACTTTTCAGACTGTCTATCTGGAGTTACGTGCTGTCCAGTGCTCTGTTTGGGAATCAGGAGCCAATAGCACTGTATCGGGTTATGTCCGACGTTTCTCCCTCATGATCAATGACCATTATATTTCTTATATGCAGTAGTCCACGTGAATGGGGCGCTGTTGGTGTGATGTGTAAATAAGTATTTCCCTACTTCCCTTGTCCCCTAAAATACTCTGACCAACCACCCCATAGTGTAAGTCATCTTCTGGGTGCCTCTTAGGAATGCCACAAACCACCTGCCCCTTATATCCAAGTGTTGCTGACCCATGTAACACTGTAGTAACAGGGTGGGCAGAGGTATACTGGAGGAATGAGAAGCTACTGTAGGTGCCAGAGGTCACAGACCGGCATAGGTCACTATGCCATTATCCCATATATTAGCCATGCCAGATTCCCTGAAGCAGTGGCAGAAGCACCAGAGACAATGGAGTCAGTCACCTCCGGGTGCCATCCCTGGAGAGGGACCTGCTCCAGTATCTGGGCCGGATTACCTGACTTCTGGCTGTCCAGTGGGAGGGAGCAGGGGACGATCACATTCGGAGATTACCTGGGGGAGTGATCTGCACTCACAGCTCCAACTAAGCACAACCTGCCCCAGTGTAAACACAACCATCTCTGTGCTTCAGGCTTAGCTGGTGAAAGCATGGAGCGTTGTGTCTGTTGAGGGGAGGGTAGCATGGGTTGTGTTGTGGGGACAACCATATTGTGTCTGTGTGTGTTTGTAGGGGGGTGGATCAGAACTCTAATTTAACTTCGGGACTATATACTAGAGTACAATGTCCAAAAAATAAAGGACTATAATACATTAGAAGCAGTTATTCCCGGGAGCCGTATCCCAGGAACAGGGTTATTCCCGGGAGCCGTATCCCAGGAACAGGGTTGTTCCCGGGGATGCAGTTAAAATCCCGGCGGTCGGGATCCCGGCGTTCAGAATCCCGACCGCCAAAATCCCGACACTTTCTCCCTCCGTGGGTGTCCACGACACCCCTGGAGGGAGAATAAATTAGCGGGTCCGCTGCGTGGCGAGCTCAGTGAGGGATTTCGTGATGGCGCCGGGATTTCATACTGAATCCATTTCCGGGAGCCGTATCCCAGGAACAGGGTTATTCCCGGGAGCCGTATCCCAGGCACAGAGTTATTCCCGGGAGCCGTATCCCAGGCACAGAGTTATCCTCGGCACACGTTCCCAGGCACAGAGTTATCCTCGGCACACGTTCCCAGGCACAGAGTTATCCTCGGCACACGTTCCCAGGCACAGAGTTATCCTCGGCACATGTTCCCAGGCACAGAGTTATCCTCGGCACCCTTTCCAAGGCACAGAGTTATTCTCGGCACCCTTTCCAAGGCACAGAGTTATTCTCGGCACCCTTTCCAAGGCACAGAGTTATTCTCTGCACCCTTTCCAAGGCACAGAGTTATTCTCGGCACACGTTCCCAGGCACAGTGTTATTCTCAACACCCGTTACCAGGCACAGAGTTATTCTCAGCACCCTTTCCCAGGCACAGAGTTATTCTCAGCACCCGTTCCCAGGCACAGAGTTATTCTCGGCACCCGTTCCCAGGCACAGAGTTATTCCTCGGCACACGTTCCCAGGCACAGAGTTATTCTCGCCACACGTTCCCAGGCACAGAGTTATTCTCGGCACCCGTTCCCAGGCACAGAGTTATTCTCGGCACCCGTTCCCAGGCACAGAGTTATTCTCGGCACCCGTTCCCAGGCACAGAGTTATTCTCGGCACATGTTCCCAGGCACAGAGTTATTCTCGGCACACGTTCCCAGGCACAGTGTTATTCTTAACACCCGTTACCAGGCACAGAGTTATTCTCAGCACCCGTTCCCAGGCACAGAGTTATTTTCGGCACCCGTTCCCAGGCACAGAGTTATTCTCAGCACACGTTCCCAGGCACAGAGTTATTCTCGGCACACGTTCCCAGGCACAGAGTCAGACCTGCTGGGAGGCATTTCTGCACAACAAGGCTGTACATATAGGAAACGCCGGGATAGCGACTTACCAAACAGAACCATCTTAGACTGCAGGGTCTTCAGGTAAATGATGTAACAACCACCAAAGAACACGGCCAGGGCTATAAGCAGCATGGGGCTGGTGATGCTGGGAAGGAGAAGTGGATAAGACACTATGACACACATATACTTACACATATAGAAGATACCTGCTAGATGCACTATCCCAGTCTGTGCTTCTCTGGAGCTCATTCCATTCCCTATTACTCTCTTCATTTCCCCCTAGCTAGCAATTATACCAGACTAATATAAAACTGCATTACATGCTACCTTAATGAATGTATCCCACCAGAGTATATTACACAACATGAAGTATTAATAGGGGAGCGGAGAATGAGAAGGATATAATATCAGGGGGGCAGATAGAAGTAATTGCTTTATAAAGGGATTATGAGACTAGGGAATAAGATCACACAGTGCAGCCTCACCCCCACACTACAGCAGGGGAAGGATGAGAACTGGTACCTGGGCTGCTGGGTATATGAACCGGGTACGGTGCTGTATGAGCGTCTCACACGCAACTACATCACTGGGCTGCTGGGTATATGAACCGGGTACGGTGCTGTATGAGCGTCTCACAGGCAACTACATCACTGGGCTGCTGGGTATATGAACCAGGTACGGTGCAGTGAGGAAGTCTCACAGGCAACTACATCACCGGGCTGCTGTGTGTATGAACCGGGTATGGTGCAGTGAGAGTCTCACAGGTAACTACATTACCGGGCTGCTGTGTATATGAACCTGGTACGGTGCAGTGAGAGTCTCACAGGTAACTACATTACCGGGCTGCTGTGTATATGAACCTGGTACGGTGCAGTGAGAGTCTCACAGGTAACTACATCACCGGGCTGCTGTGTGTATGAACTGGGTACGGTGCAGTGAGAGAGTCCCACAGGTAACTACATCACTGAGCTGCTGTGTATATGAACCCGGTACAGTGCAGTGAGAGAGTCCCACAGGCAACTACATCACTGAGCTGCTGTGTGTATGAACCTGGTACGGTGCAGTGAGTCCCACAGGCAACTACATCACCGGGCTGCTGTGTGTATGAACCGGGTACAGTGCAGTGAGAGAGTCCCACAGGTAACTACATCACTGGGCTGCCGGGTATATGAACCGGGTACGGTGCAGTGAGAGAGTCCCACAGGTAACTACATCACTGGGCTGCTGCGTGTATGAACCGGGTACGGTGCAGTGAGAGTCTCTCACAGGTAACTACATCACTGGGCTGCTGTGTGTATGAACCTGGTACGGTGCAGTGAGAGAGTCTCACAGGTAACTACATCACTGGGCTGCTGTGTGTATGAACCTGGTACGGTGCAGTGAGAGAGTCCCACAGGTAACTACATCACTGGGCTGCTGTGTGTATGAACCTGGTACGGTGCAGTGAGAGAGTCCCACAGGTAACTACATCACTGGGCTGCTGTGTGTATGAACCTGGTACGGTGCAGTGAGAGAGTCCCACAGGCAACTACATCACTGGGCTGCTGTGTATATGAACCTGGTACGGTGCAGTGAGAGAGTCCCACAGGCAACTACATCACTGGGCTGCTGTGTGTATGAACCGGGTACGGTGCAGTGAGAGAGTCCCACAGGTAACTACATCACTGGGCTGCTGTGTGTATGAACCTGGTACGGTGCAGTGAGAGAGTCCCACAGGTAACTACATCACTGGGCTGCTGTGTGTATGAACCTGGTACGGTGCAGTGAGAGAGTCCCACAGGTAACTACATCACTGGGCTGCTGTGTATATGAACCTGGTACGGTGCAGTGAGAGAGTCCCACAGGTAACTACATCACTGGGCTTGCTGTGTATATGAACCTGGTACGGTGCAGTGAGTCTCACAGGTAACTACATCACCGGGCTGCTGTGTATATGAACCCAGTACAGTGCAGTGAGAGAGTCCCACAGGCAACTACATCACTGAGCTGCTGTGTGTATGAACCGGGTATGGTGCAGTGAGAGTCCCACAGGTAACTACATTACCGGGCTGCTGTGTGTATGAACCCGGTACAGTGCAGTGAAAGAGTCCCACAGGCAACTACATCACTGAGCTGCTGTGTGTATGAACCTGGTATGGTGCAGTGAGAGAGTCCCACAGGTAACTACAGATGGGGCCGGGCTCATCTTTGCAGGGGATGGCGATGGCGACGCCATCCGCCATCCCCCGCCACCCGCCATCTGTATTTACGAAAGGGGACGCGCACGCACGAGATGCGTGTGCGTCCCCTTCTGCCGGCTTCCCCCGGGTCCCCGCCGGCTTGTCGGCGGTCACCCGGGGTCCCCACCGCCTCCCCGCACCCCTCCCTAACCCTGTCCGTCTCCCTGAAGCGGAGACGGACAGGGTCCCATTGCCCCGGCGCACGGACACTGAGACGCGCGTGCGCGTGAGACGCACGTGCGTCTCAGTCAGATGGCGAGCCGGGCTGCTGGCGGATCGCCAGCGGTGACGTTCTGGCGATTCGCCAGCAAAGATGAGCCCAGCCCCATCTGTACATCACTGGGCTGCTGTGTGTATGAACCTGGTACGGTGCAGTGAGTCCCACAGGCAACTACATCACTGGGCTGCTGGGTATATGAACCGGGTACAGTGCAGTGAGAGAGTCCCACAGGTAACTACATCACTGGGCTGCTGTGTGTATGAACCTGGTACGGTGCAGTGAGAGAGTCCCACAGGTAACTACATCACTGGGCTGCTGTGTGTATGAACCTGGTACAGTGCAGTGAGAGAGTCCCACAGGCAACTACATCACTGGGCTGCTGTGTGTATGAACCGGGTATGGTGCAGTGAGAGAGTCTCACAGGAAACTACATCACTGGGCTGCTGTGTGTATGAACCTGGTATGGTGCAGTGAGAGAGTCTCACAGGAAACTACATCACTGGGCTGCTGTGTGTATGAACCGGGTATGGTGCAGTGAGTCTCACAGGAAACTACATCACTGGGCTGCTGTGTGTATGAACCTGGTACGGTGCAGTGAGTCTCACAGGTAACTACATCACTGGGCTGCTGTGTATGAACCTGGTACGGTGCAGTGAGAGAGTCTCACAGGTAACTACATCACCGGCTGCTGTGTATACGAACCTGGTACGGTGCAGTAAGAGAGTCCTACAGGTAACTACATCACTGGGCTGCTGTGTGTATGAACCCGGTACGGTGCAGTGAGTCCCACAGGTAACTACATCACTGGGCGCACACGCAGGATATAGCAGCAATGTGATTTTAAATGCCAAATATAAAGGGGCCCATTTACCAAACCATGGGCCTGATTCTGGTCCATTTGTTTTTCCCCCCGAATTCTGATGTTTTGGGGACTGCGCATGGGCAGCCCCTCGGTTCACACACGGAGCAGGCAGGGAACTGGCGTATGAGGATGCCCAGAGTTTCCTGGTAGTGCCCACAGAGAAGGTGGGTGAGCCCAGTAAAATGATGGGCGAACGCATGCATGGCGAGGCCTGCATGGGACAGCTGATGTCAGCGCCCGCCCAGTCTCTGATTTCTCCCCCCCCGCTCACACATTAGTCTATACTGACTTTTATTTTGCTCTGAAATGTCATTTGGTGGTCGGCGACCATCGAATGATTTTTTCCCCCCCGTACACTCACATGCGAATATTATATTGAAGCTATATCCCCAAAAATATTAAGCAACCCTTGAATTTATGTAGGATGGACCGCAGCAGCCATTGTAGTCTATGGGTAAGATTTCACACAGACTACCGCCGGCACAGGGTTCCCATGGAAACCTCACCAGAAATAGCCTCTGTGGACGTGCGGTCAGCAGGACTTCTTGGCACGTCGCAGAGACCCTGTCCCTGCAGGTATTAGGTGATGCATCCAGCAATGTGATTTTGGGAGCCAATATCGCATTGTAAATGTGATCATTGATAAACGGGCCCCAATAGTTTATTAATAGGAATTGCTGCTTTACAAGAAAATCTGTGGTTTGCAAAGCTGCCATTAAGTAACTATTTTAAAATTGTCAATACCAGGATAAAGCTCCTCATTCATTTTGGTTTAGCTATGATCTGATACACTGTGTACTGATCAAATTGACTAATAGAAGTATAGGTCAACTCAATAGGCAAGTGAGGAAGTCCCATCCAGGGAGCGTAGAACACCTCCTCTAATGCCTAACACCTAACCCCACCCCCAACACCTGACTACAGCAGTGGTGTCAAACTCATGGCCCTCCAGCTGTTGTGGAACTACACGTCCCTCCAGCTGTTGTGGAACTACACGTCCCAGCATGCCCTGCCACAGTTTTAGCAATCCATTATATAAAATCTGTGGCAAGGCATGCTGGGACGTGTAGTTCCACAACAGCTGGAGGGCCATGAGTCTGTCAACATTCTACCTTGCCTGATGACCTTGCTCATTTCGACAGTTTGACTACATCCCCCCTGCAGTACTAGTGCTGGATAAAATGCCCAAGAAAACAGGTAGAGCTGCCCCAGCACTCTCCATAAATTAGCATCTTCCCACATTACTCTGCATTCCCTCCATTAAAGAGAACCACTATAAAAGCGTTTAGTACATCAAATAAAGCCAGCAGACAGAAGAACTCACATGCAGTACACAATGAGCCCCAGGAAAACAAAGATGTAGTTGCTCTGAAAATGTTCCACATTCCGCGTCACACGCTTACACAGATCCCCAAAGTTCTGTGGACGGGAGAAACGTCTCTGATCAACAAAGTTATTCCATGGGCGGATGTGGGTTCGGCGCCGGTCAAACCAATCCTTCGCTGTACTTGGAGTGATCATCTTGGGAAATATCCTGGGGGAAGGAAGGAACAGGGGTAATGAATTAGTGCCCAGCAGAGGAGTAGGTACAAGGTGGATTCTAGGGAACCATGAACAGAAACGATACAGGGAAACATTGGGCACAAAGTATCTACAGAATGTATAGAAATGAATGAAAAATACCATTAGATGTACTACTTACGGCCTTGCGTAATCACTCGTGCAGATAGCATTGTCGGTTTTACTATACATAAAATCAAAGAGTGTGAGTCCGTGCTTGTGTGTAATAAGCAGCTTCTATTTATACGTTATATACATGACGTATATATCCGCAATTATACAGAGATTTTGGAGTGTTGAAAATGTCATTAATTATATGAATTTCGCCCAGTGTGTACAGGGCATAAGGAACTTCCATCTTCATTATAAGTAATGGGTCAATTCTTCCGGAGACCAAAATAGCTGTAGGGGGTGTTAATATGCCAAAGAAAGGTGGATGTGAGAGATAATGCACAATCTATGACAGTGATGGCTAACCTTGACACTCTAGCTGTTGTTGAACTACACATGCCAGCATGCCCTGCATCAGTTTTAGCAGGGCATGCTGGGATGTGTAGTTCAACAACAGCTGGAGTGTCAAGGTTCGCCATCACTGATCTATGACAATCATTTGGCCGTGCTTATTGCTTGCTTCACTCTGTGGCATTATGAAACCAATGCTGGCACAGAAATCTGGATGTCCAGAGCATATATTTAATGCTTGGGACAAAGGCACAAAAACATCACCAAGTACACGATAGATCTTGGGTACGTGTCTGTAACGTTAGTCTACTGCACTATTTCTGTTTCCTACAGCATTACAGCACTCTAACGTAACTGGTCTGTGTGGTTTTTTGCAGAGTTCCACGTCACCGGTTATTATCGTCAGATGGACATGTTTGTGTTGGCATGACGTGTTGGGACAGGTTAGGTCAGTTCGTCCTTACAGATTATACACATGCAGATGAACAGTTCCAAGAGGGAGGGTGACAATAAGGGCTGCATTTAGCAATAAAATATCAGTTATAGCTCCTACTTGTTAATAATGCCACTCGGTCCCTCGTCCGCTGCTCCAGTTAACACCTCCCCAGTCTTCCCTGCCATGTTCAGTGTCCTGGGCTTCCTGTGACAGGAATAGAGAGAGACACAGAACTTAGCAGGCCTGCTACCTATTCTAGAGATTATGTCTATAAAACGTCAGATCTAGATATCCGGTGTGGGCACAACGCAGCCTGCGGCTTGGCAGTGTCGCCCTGTAAGTGGTACTTCAATTACCCCATCTTTTAAATTGTACACGGACTGGGAAAGGGACACAATGCAGGGGTGGGCAGGTGGGTGCATACAGACAGCCAAAGCTAACATTACTGGAGCCCCCAGTCTAGAAGGATCCTTTATGCAGCGCAGTTTAATTATTAACGCTGTACGGGGGTCATTAGAGATCTCAGACAAGTAGAATGATAACTATTAACACAATTATACAACCAGACACAGGTTGGGCGGTATGGAGGAAGCAATAGGTAGAGGAAGACTATGGCTAGGAGAGCATTGTAAAGGGGTGGGGGTGAGATGTATATATCTATATATAGATATATACACATATACATATACACACACACAAATACATACATACATACATACACAGGGCGGGAGGGAATACATGTCATGTTACACTCCCAGCTAATGTTTGGCCACAGGGCAGCTCCCTAACCTAGACCACAGGTGGTGACAATGTGGCTCACTGGCTCCTGTGGAACCACAAGTCACAGCAAACCTCAACCCGAGCTCGCACGCTGGGATCTGTAGTTCCCCGCCAGATGAAACCCACCACTTACCTCCTCCAGTTCCTCTGGCAGTCGCCGGAAGTGATCTGGCACCAGCCGGAAGCAGCCACGGCGAAAACACTTCCTAATGGGCGGTTCCCATGGCAACCAGCGCCACGCGGCAGCCTGGTGACGCCACCGCGCAGGGCCTCCCGGGAGATGTAGTTTCGCACGTGCTGCACCTTAATGTTTTGATTTCTGAGAAAGGGAGCTAATGACTAAAGTGTGTGCGTGCGCCCTAATTACTGTGTCTTGGTTAATTAGTGTGTTGCTGGCAAGATGATGGAGGGGAGGGGATTTATCCACCTCAAAATTCAGGGCAATGCCTCTCAATGTATAAATGCTGTAGTTCCACGCTAGATGTCAGCAGAGCTCAGGCAAGAGCAGTCTGCCAGGTTGGTCTTCGCAGGGGTGTTGATTGGAAGATTTGCTGTAGCTAGGTAGTCAATAGGTCGACACAGACACAAGGTCAAGGGAAGTCTGAGAATACTGTATTCTGTCCATCCTGGAGAGTCATGTTGGGAGGTATGCTGGCAGGGCCGGCGCCACCACTAGGCAGCTCTAGGCATTTGCCTAGGGCGCCGGCACCTGGAGGGCGGCAGTTCGCCCCTCATCCCCAGCATGGAGGGTTAGCGAACTGTGTAAAATACTTGCGGCGCTGACGTCCCTGCAGTGCTGGAGCGGGCAGGGGTGTCCGTGCCGCGGGGGTACCTGCGGCGCTGTCATTGTGTATAAACATACCCTCCAACATCTGAGGGGCAGAAATCGGTACACATTTAGAAAGGGTGTGTGGCCACATGTAAATGGGGCGTGGTCATGGGTAAATGGGGGTGTGGTCATGCCTCCGTTCCAAATGTGTACTGGGCTTTTTTTTTTTTTTTAATAAGGGGACACTTAACTTTAGGAGGCGAGCACTTAAATTCCTTTAATGTGACGTGCTGCAGCTCAGTCCTATGACATGTGATGGCTGCTGGCATATCAAATAATGAATTTATTTTCAATGTTCTGCCTACAATAACTTATAAATAAACTTTTTTTTTTACATTTCAGATTATTCATAATATTGTAGGCAGATGATTGAAAATAAATGCATTATTTAATATGCCAGCAGCCATCACATGTCATAGGACTGAGCTGCAGCACGTAACTAGAATGAGAAGAGATTGTTTAACCTATGTGCTCCAGCCTCTGCTGGCTGCACCTGATGACTCGGGTCCCGCGGCCGCTGTATTCCACGCTGTGTGCAGTCAGTGATAGCTGATTGAAGCAGCTTTCTCTTCGCTCAGGGAGTCCTGGGTCCTGTCCCCTGTGCGCGACGCGTCATGATGTTATGACGCGCCGCGGCCACACGCTCACGCTGGTCCGGGAGTCCTCTCCTCAGCCTAAAGCAGCTATCTCCACTTCGCGCGCCCGGAGTCCTGTGTCCCCTGTGTGCGTCATGACATCATGCCGACGCCGCACATGCTGGTCCGGGAGTCGGTACCCGCAATGCACCCTTTGGAACGGGTGCTTGGCAAGCCTGGGTGAGTCGGGTGCTTGGCGCACCACTGACAGCCTGGGGGAGTCGGCTTTGGGCACAAAAACCGGTACATTCGGTACAGGTTTTATTTGCCGGTACAGACCGTTAAAAAACGGTACTGTACCGGCAAATCCGGTACAGTTGGAGGGTATGTATAAAGCTGGCGGCGGCCGGCGGGGTCCCTGCAGTGAATAGAAAATAACTAGCGCTATGCGTGCAGCGGCGCGGGAAGCGCTAGTTATATTCTATTCACTGCAGGGACCCCACCGGCCGCCGCCAGCTTTATACACAATGACAGCGCCGCAGGTACCCCCGCGGCACGGACACCCCTGCCCGCTCCAGCACTGCAGGGACGCCGGCGCCGAAAGTTTTTTACACAGGTACCCCACCACCACCGCCCCCCCTCCCCCCCGGCACCGGGGCACCCCACCCCGACTCGCCTGGGGCGCTCCAGTGCCTTGCACCGGCCCTGTATGCTGGTCAGGGCTACCATTAGGAATTTTGGGGCCGGGACTGATTTCCAGTATGGGCCCCTCCGGGCCCCCTCCCTCCTTTCACTAAGGGCTATTTCACACTCACCGGCTCCTGGCCGTGCCGCACACAGCAGTTAATAATGGTCACATATTGTGTCCATTCACACGGGACGGCCCCGCCGGCCGGTTGCAGCCGGATCCCACAACTGGAAGGGATGGCTGCCGGGCTGTGGCCATCCCCACCATTGTAAACTGCTGTGTGCGGCACAGCTTCCTGGCCGTGCGTGGTTTCGCCGCCCGGCAGGAGCCAGAGCGTGTGAAATAGCCCTTACCACCCAACTCCTCTCGCCGGTCCCAAAGCACAGGCTTCTTCAATGTAGGATGCCGGTGGACAATTAAAATGCAGCACCGGCTGGTGAGCCAATCAGAGCTTGTGTACTGGCAGCTGCTCTGATTGGCTAATGGTACACAAGCTCTGATTGGCTCAAAAGGTGGTGCAGCATTTTAATTGGCCACCGGCATCCTGCATTGAAGAAGCAGGCAGCAAAATGAGCTGCTTGGGCCCTTCCAGAGGCTGGGGCCTGGGACAGCTGTACCCACAGCACCCCCCTGTCGGCGGCCCTGATGCTGGTGTTGACCAAACAACTAGAACAACCTCACAGTAGTGCCATAACCGAGGGTGGCACATTTGGAAGACTCTATACAAACCCCAGCCATGCTTTTTAGTCAAGTTGCTGGCTCTAGCCTCCACCCCATCAGACCCTGTCACAGATTGCGCAGAAAGGACACAATAGAGAAAGTGTGATACCTTTATTTTACACAGTTCGAAATCAAACTTGGGATCATTTGAGTTGTCCTCCACCCACTTCCCTTATTTGCTGAGCTGGTAGCATAGCAGGGAGTTAGGGGGCATGGCCAAGCAGGAAGGTGGGCTGGTCAGGGGCATGGCTCCACAATTGCATCCTCGTGGCTCCGCCCCCACTAGACAGTGCTAAAACCAGTCCTCTGTTGTCGGTTGCCGATGGGGGCCACTGGGGAAAGAGGAAGACGTGCCCACCTTTCTCACTTTTCCCTTTTTCCCCAATGTTTCATACATCGTCCTCAAAGTGTGGTATGGCATTCATTCGAGCGGGATGCGGTTGACAGTCAATTTGTCGAACACTACTGGTTGACAGGCAAAAGGTCGACACATGAAAGGGTCAACATGCATTAAGTCGACATGGTCAAAATAGTAGACAACATAGAGGTGAAACTATTGGCTGTCAACCTAATTACTGTTGATCCAGAGGCAGAACTGTGGGAGGCAATGGAGCCATCTGCTGCTGGACTCCTGCTCTAAGGGGGCACCTCTCCTCCCCTTCTAGTTTAAATCAGTTAACTGAAAACCATTGATATCGCTTTTGTAGCTGAGTTCTGTGTGTTCTCTCTCTAGATATATATATATATAGAACACACACACACACATATATATATATTGTTAATATTATTTAAAAGTGTGTGTGTGTGTGGGGGGGGGGGGGGGGGGGGGGCAATATAATTTTTTGCCTCCGGGCAACTGGGAAAACTTACGCCACTGTGTCGAGTCGACCCCAGAGTGCAATAATGTCCCCTCGCTCTGGCTCTTGGTGCTGGTATTAGCTTAATCACTGGAATGCCAGTGGCAAACGCAGGATTTTCAGAAGGGGGTTTCCAGAGGGGCGGAGCAAAGCACGGAGATGGACACTTAGGTGACCCAGTATATGCCGGGTCAGTTACAGTATTATAGATAGACCAAATGTATATTATTAATAATAATAATAATAATAATAAATTTATATATATACAGGGGCGTCAACAGCCATGTAGACCCCTGGGCAGAGCAATGTATTGGGGCACCTACCGATCCTCCAGCGGTAGGGGTGGGGGAAGCTTTGATGTCCCGTGGGTGGTAGGGGGTATTATATCAACCGCTCAGCATGTAGGGCCTGGATCAGTAATTTCCACTAATTACCCCTTTACTGCACAGATGGTGAGAGATGGGGTGGGAGAAGGAGGCATTGGGCTGAATGAAGGGGCCCTGATACATAACTTCCAGGGTGGTAGAGGATGTTTAATATGCAGAGGAGGGGTGTATAGTGGAGTGGGCTTATTATTCATAATTTTCTGGTGGGAGGACAGCTTGCTTGACTGCAGATATCTCCAGTTCCCAGAAATAGATTTCTTAGATTTTAATGGAATTAAAAACTAGAGGATCCCACCTACCAAATGGTATTGGGGACTAGGGGATCAGAGTTCAGGAGGCAGAGCAAATCTGCCAACGATTATATAAAACTACATACCAGGTGTGTGGAGCTGGAGCAGTAACCAGCTGCTGGAAGGCTGATATTTCTGGTTCTGGGAATAGTAGAGACAAGCTCAGCGGCGTAGCTACGTTTTGGGCGGCCCCCCGCCATTAGGGAGGGCGCCCCCCGCCGCCCATTCAAACCCCCCCAATCCCCCGCAGCCTTACCTTTCGCGCTGGTCCCGGCGGCTCCGTTTTTCTGCTGAGGACCACCACAAAATGGCCGCCCCCATACAGCAGACAGTTTCAGAGAACTGTGTGCTATATGGGGGCGGCCATTTTGTGGTGGTCCTCAGCAGAAGAACGGAGCCGCCGGGACCAGCGAAATAGGTAAGCCTGCGGGGGATTGGGGGGAGGTGTAACTATAGCACCACAGCCCCCGGCGCCCCCATATGCACAGTGCCCCCCCGCGGTGGCGGGGGCTGCGGTGCTATAGTTACGCCAGTGGACAAGCTACTAGTGTCCATCAAAGGGGGAGAGTCCCAGCTTTTGGAATATACCCTCAGAAAAACTGTAAGTCAGACAGAACCTGAAATATCTGACTGGGAAGAGCAATTAACAGAGCAGTCTTCAACTGGTTTTCCTCTTACCTCTTCAACCGTTCCTTCTCAGTCTCTGCCTCTGGCTCTACCTCACCACCTTCTATCCTTCCTGTCGGGGTCCCTCAGGGTTCCGTCCTTGGCCCCATTCTGTTCTCTCTGTACACCTCCTCTCTGGGTGCACTCATTAACTCCTTTGGCTTCCAATATCACCTCTATGCAGATGACACCCAAATCTACCTCTCCTCTCCTGATCTGTCCCCCACTGTTTTCTCTCAAGTTTCCAACTGCCTCGCTGCCATCTCTACCTGGATGTCTGAGCGATTTCTGAAGCTGAATATGGACAAAACCGAACTTATTATCTTTCCTCCACCCAGAGCTATGCCCCCTACTAATATCTCTATCACTGTTAACAACACCATCATCTCCCCTGTTCCCCAACTCCGCTGCCTGGGTGTCACTCTTGACTCCTCCCTCTCCTTTGCACACCACATCCAAGCCCTGGCCCATTCTTGCCGGTTCCAGTTACGCAACATTGCTCGCATCAGGCCCTTTCTCTCACAGAGTGCAACTAAGCTGATCATCCACTCATTGGTCATCTCACGGCTTGACTACTGTAATGCTCTTCTCACCGGCCTTGCTCAATCCCAACTAGCTCCTCTCCAATCTGTCCTCAATGCTGCAGCCAGGCTTATCTTCCTCTCCCGCCGCTCTAATTCTGCTACTCCCCTTCAACAAAATCTGCACTGGCTTCCATTCCCCTACAGAATCCTCTTCAAACATCTCACACTCACATACAGGGCCATCTCTAATTCCATTGCTCCATATATCTCTAACCTCATCTCCATTCATACACCCTCCCGCCCTCTACGGTCAGCTGACGACTGTCGTCTCTCCTCCACCCTGATCACTGCTTCCCATGCTAGAGTACAGGACTTTGCCCGTGCTGCACCCCTTCAGTGGAACGCACTCCCTCGCTCCATTAGACTCTCCCCGACCTTGCAAAGCTTCAAACGGACACTGAAAACTCACCTATTCATCAAAGCGTACCCTTCCACTGCATAAACCAGCTGGTTCTCCGACCCCTTGCCTGTTTCCTGTTTACATCCTGCTATCTAACCACCACCCCCTCGCTTGCACCTCTTGTAATCTGTCTGTCTCCCCTTCCTACTAGATTGTAAACTCCTCCGAGTAGGGCCCTCTTCCCTCCTGTTGTCAAAGCCCACTTCTCTTCACATTTCACTCACAGCTCTCCTTTACTCCAACACTCAGTGACCATCTTCGTCTGCATACTCCTCTCCATCATTGGCCTCAAGCCTCTAGTTGTATGTTTATTGAGTCCTCACTACTTATATCCAAGCTGTAATGTGTATTGATCTGTGGCGCTCTTTATTTGTACTGTATTTTTGTTATTTATTCAATGTTATGCCAAGTTTTGTCTCCCTGTATTGTTCCTTTGTACGGCGCTGCGAAACACTTGTGGCGCCTTATAAATAAAATTATAATAATAATAATAATAATTAACAGGCTTGGATGGGGACCACTGCTTTGAAGTCAGATATCTCCGGTTCCCAAGGGCCGATTTTTTTAATTCTTGTACCCATGGAAAGAGGGGACCCTCAGCTTTCAGCCTAGGGCCCTTAGACTCCTGGGGGGGTTTCTGGGTACTCAGAAACCCCCTGCGTGCGCTACTGAATGCTATGATGAATTGCACTAATAGATGCCATGGGTGAGATTTAATAGGATGAGAGATTCAGAAAGTGAGAGATTTGGGAAGAAATCTCCAGTTTTTTTAAAGCGGCAATCATTTACACTGCAAAATCAGTTTGATTTTGAAGTGTAAATGATTGCCGCTTTAAAAAAACCTGGAGATTTCTTTCCAGATATCTCACTTTCTGAATCTCTCATCCTATTAAATCTCACCCTATGTCTCTCTCTTTTTCCAAAACAGGTAAAGCTTTGTTCTGTGCCTGAATATCTCTATGATCTTAGAGAACACTGAACCTTGTAGTGCTTTATGGACTGTAGTTGTTAAACCCTGATTCTGCAATTGCAATAGGATGAAATGACCACTAGAGGGAACCCAACTCCTATGATCAAGTCAGAAACCATCTTTGCCAGGCAAGAGAAGTCATCTGCAAGGTTTGTGACAACCAATATGAAGACATTACAGGGGAGTATTTAAAAGAGATTGTGATGTAAAAATAAATGTGGTTCTGCGAATGGTTTCATGCAAATTACCTATTTACTTCTACACTGCCATTGTAACATTGTTCAACCTGTTTATACTGTATGACAATAGAAAGAGCTGAGTTTCTGCATTAGTTCCTCTGTTCCATTCACCAAGTTCCAGATATGCGCAAATTTTTATTAGTGCATATGTGTGTGTGTGTTCTGTGTGTTGGGTGATCAGTGCAAATTTGCTAAACTTATACTGCACATATGGATGTATAGGTACCCATTTATCAATAATCGCATTTTCATTGCAAATTGGGTTCAATATTAGACCCATAATCACAACACAATGGGGGTTATTCTGGTTCACTTCTTTTTGCAAATTCCTTCTTAGATGGAGAAAACCATGTGCACTGCAGGGGGGCAGATGTAACATGTGCAGAAAGATTTAGATTTGGGTGAGTTATTTTGTTTCTGTTCAGGGTAAATACTGACTGTTTTATCTTTACACTGCAATATAGATCTCACTTTGACGTAACGGTATAACCCCACCCAAATCTAAGTCTCTCTACACATGTTACATCTAAAGAAAAGAAAAAAGGGTACTTGTTTCCTAGCACGGCCACAACGATCATAATCGCGGTCATCGGGGGTAAAATCGGGGCCATCGCGGGCGACGCGGACACCTGGGAAGCCCGCGAAGGGACGCGTTTACCTGTGAAGGTATCTGCGTCCACCCGCGGGGCTCGCTGCGCTCGCCACGCTTCGGGCTCGGTGGCTCGCTGCGCTCGCCACACTATTCTATTCTCACTCCACGCCCTAGTGGATAGTAGGGCATGAAAAGGTCGGAGGACGCGTACCGCCGCCCCTCGCGGGCTCGCTGCGCTCGCCACGCTTCGGGTTCACGTTGATGGCGGGGTGGCGTCAACTACTTTTGGGGGGACATTTCAATGTTCAGGGGTGTTTTTGGCCCATTTACTATTGTTCCTATGCTGATTTGGGTAAATTGATCCATTTAACATTGTTTCCTTTGGGAAATCGTGGTCATCGCGGGTAAATTGAGGCATTTAACATTGTTCCCTATGGGGAAATCGGGGGCATCGCGTCTGGACCATTTAAGCATTTTTAGGTGCACAAGACGCGACCGACCTGATTTTTCACTGTTTTCAATGCATTTCAATGGAAAAATCTGGGGCATCGCGTCGGTCGCGTTGCAGATCGACGCGAAAATTACCCCCGATGGCCAAGATTTGTGGCCGTGCTAGGAAACAAGTACCGAAAAAAGAAAAATAGCAACGCTTTAAACAAAGAAAAAATGATCCAAAAAAATTAATAAAATTGGATGATCTGTACAAATGAATTTAATATTAATGAATCACAGTTTAAAAACACATCATGATGAAGCATTTCAGTTTAAACGTGGCCCATAGCCACAATTTAGCAGCAAATATATGGGGAGAGTCCGTTCCTATTGCACCCAAACTTTATAAGTAGATGTAAATAGTTACCACTCCTGGCTAGATGAATAAGAGCAATTGTAAACACTGTCCATAGGTCCAAGTGGTCGGCCCAAGGTTGGCACAAATAACCGGAATTCACTGGCAAGTTGATGGTTTGGTTGATCTTTATATAGCCGGAGGGAAAGACACTGGTGTACCAAGAAGTTCCGTATTCTCCCTGAATGGAAGGGTGGTGACCAGAAGCTGGTTCAATCCTGTAGGGCTGGTCCGCACTGCAATCCCGAATAAGCAAGTGGAGAGTGGGCAAGGCTGACGCGTTTCGCCGCTCCTGGCAGCTTTATCAAAGGTGTTACATGTTACATCTACCCCACCTGCAGTGCACATGGTTTTGTCCATCTAAGAAGGAATTTGCAAGAAGGAGTGAACCAAAATAATCCCTAATATGCGATTATACTGGTAGGATGCAATAAGGAGCAACCAAATTGCTGCAATTTGCTTGCGGTGGAAGAGGTATTCATCACAGTCCCGCCAATTATGCATGAGGTGGATTTGAGGGTTCATGGGGAACCTGCTGCTGCGTAATTATGTGATGTAAATCCCATTGACTGTAATGGGCTAAAGCCATCTTCATCTTGGTAAATACGACAGTGCCATACCTAATGTATAGGCAGGAACATAGCAAGCTCAGCGCAGTTACAGGGAACAGGCTGCCAATGCCAGGACACCTAGGCATTACCCTGGACCGACGTTATCACTGCAGACTGGTGAACACATGGCACTAATAACACAGGAGTGGCACTGCACATATATGCCCCATAGGTGCCACAGGTCTGGGCAATGATGCAGCATCCTATTGACTACAGCTGCTCCCTGCACCAGCACCACTGCCTTCACTTTGAAGGGGGGAGTGGCCTTCTGCCTTCAGGGGGCGGGCAGCTGACGTCATTAGATGTCAGCTGCCCGCCCAGGTCTCGGAGCCGGGCGCTGCTAATCTGAGTCACCAGAGAGTGACAGATTAGCTGGCGCTACAGAAATCATTCGGTGGTCAGCGTCCCAGTAAATGATTGTGGGCCCCCACACAAGCCTGCGACTGGATGCTTATGCAAGACATCCATTCGCAGCACTGCAGGGAATATCGTCAAGTAGCGGCGGCGGCCATTCGTGCGCCCAACGGCATTGCATGGCTCGCAAAGTAGCAAACTACCGCTGCTTTGTGAGCCAACCAGAATCAGGCCCCAAGTTTTATCATCCACACAGAGTTTTATCGCTCCCTGATAAATGGCCCCTTAGTGTTACAGCTGCAGCTGGCGCACACGAGCTTGTAATCACCATAGCAAGTGCGGCCTGAACGGGTCATTGGGTCATAGGGTCCACACAATAAAGGTTGACATACATAAGGTTGACCACTAAGGGTCGACTCATGAAATAAGTCCACATGGTCGACAGTGGACTTGGTCGAAGGTCGACATGAGTTTATCACAGGTTTTTTTTTGTCCTGAATTTTTACATAAGTTGACATGGAGACCGTATTAATGTAATGTATCCGCTCTGAGGTGGAGTACCGCCAGTGACCACTAGAGGCCACTCAATGGACCAAATTATTCCTTAACAGAAAGTGAAAGCAAAATGATCAGTTTCAAACTTGCTGGAGATAGAGAGCGGGAGCTGTGGTGACAGAGATTGGAGCTAGGAGCAGGTAGGGACCAAGCCGTCATTATAACCGGCTTCTAACTAGTGCTATGGGATAACATTACCATACTCGTTTATGAGAATGTACAACATGTGGACTCGGCTGTTTGTGCATATTTAGGACAGAATTACGTGCCCCCATTATACAGTGTAGTCACGGCAGAAAGCAGGAGCTAGCGGAGATATCAGGGGTAGATGTGACTTGCTGGCAGAGGTGAGATCCTGGGGACTAATGTGTGAACCCAACCTGGTATCGCCATATCAATCATTGCTCCTATAAAACATCGGACAGTCTTGCCAGGATCTTGCCGATCTGCATTGCACAGGCTAGAACGTTTACCCCTGTGTGTGTTCCCCAGTAACCAGCACATGAAGCAACCACCCCTACGTTGACATTGTCAAAATGTCGACACAGGGTTGCCTACCCTCCCGGAATGGCCGGGAGGGTCCCGGAAATCGTGTCCCCCTCCCGGCCCCTCCTGAAAGGACGGCAAACCTCCCGCATTGTCCTGCATCTCCAGCGGACTGCCGCTCGGCAGGGAGGGTCCGTAGGTGAAATGACGCTTAAACCCCGCTCCCCGCAGTGCAATGCATAAAATACCGGCATTGCACAGCAGGGGGCGTGGCTAAATGACGCAATCGCTCTAGCCACGCCCCTAAACTGGTCCTCGTGGTTGTGGCTCCGCCCCAGTACCGCCCTTTTTTTTCCTCCCGAATTTGGCCCCGCCCCCTGCCATACTGAGCTGGCTGCCCTCTCCCAGAGAGGGCAGCCAGCCAGAAAGGTCGGCAACCATGTGTTGACATGGTAAAATTTCTGCAGGCAAATTGTTGACCTGGTCAAAAGGTCGACAGTCAAAGAGTCAACCTGGTCATCCTGCGATCGGAACACTGTTATAATCTAACTCTGTGCCCAGGTGGATGATAAAGCGTAAACAAGTCGTTCTTTTACAAAAAAATTAGTGAAAAACTCATGTCGACCTTTGTCAACCGATTTCATGTCGACCTTTTGAGTTGTCTACCAATAGTTGTCAACATAGATACCAATGTCATAATCTCCCATACCTCAATAGAGCCGCCCGACCATAGAGGCAAGAATCTCTGATTGACCTGAAGCGGGCTACAACTGATTGTGTTGTCTATGGAGAGTCTTTTACGGAACCTGGAGGGGAAGTGATGTCTGTTACCGGAACCAATTAGAATAAATAGGGGCTTTATTTTAAATATTGAGGACTAGGCAAAAGCCGACCGCTTACTGCCGCCGTAATCTGCGGTTTCATGTTATGTGACTGCTCTTTCCTCTGTCATTGATTAATTAAGCAGCTTAGGGAAAAGAAAGGTTAATTGCTGGTTATGGGTCAGTATTTCATATTAGACCCAAATAAAATGAAGGTGCGGTACATAAATTACTCAGTAATCCTCATTATAAAAGTAATATAACGGTTTATATGGCCTGAAATGGAACGATTACACATTAGACATTCAAAGGCCAGACTGGAATATAGAGAGACCACCAAAATATGTCCGGGTCTGCCCACACCTCTATGGTCATAAGCCAGGTGCGCAATATACAGTGTGTATACAGGAGATAAACGGCTTGTTGAACGGAATTCCGACAACCAACGCCTTAAGGGGGTTATTCTGGTTGATACGTTCGGATGTGAATTCGCATCCTTACGAGTCAACCAGAACCTGCCCTGAGAATGGCGGTACGCCGGCCCATCATTCGCACGGCGCGTGCGTTCACACTGCATGTGAATGGAGGATTTACATATACATCCGTTCGCATGCCAATGGGAACCTCCCACATCTTTTGATGGCCGCCGACCATGGAAAGATGTGGTGCGCACACGCATATATAAAGTGACTCTCCGATCACCTTTATATGCCTGTATGTTCTGGCTGAAATGGGCGGGCGGCAAACATCCGGTGATGTCAGCAGCCCGTCCCCGGTGCCCATGTCACCGGGCGATTACCATGGCAACGCCCAGCGTTTTCATGGGAACACCTATGAAACGCTGGGCGTTCCCAAGGGCAAGTACCCCTGCCCAGCGCCCCATGCACCCAACGCATGCACATGCGCAGAAATGCGCATACACATTAAGAAAGCGTTGGCCCCATGTAAAAAAACACCCATGACCGAATGGACCAGAATAAGGTCCTAAATGTATGGCATGGAGGGTTAGGTTTAGTCTGTGGGGGTTGGTAGGAATAGGATTAGGCTGCAAGAGAGGATGGGGGATTATAATGCATACACGCGGTGAGACAACATTGACAAAAGTTCGACACAAGCTTATGGTGGACATAGGCATGTTCGACGTAAATAAGGTCGACATGAGTTTTTCATGTATTTTGTGTCTATGTCAACATATGTCAACATGGACACTGCATAAGTGTACCGCGTCCCCCTCACATGACTCGCTGCACTCAAAACACTGTTATAATCTAACCCGATGCCCACTTGGATGAAAACCCACCTTTAAAAAAAAAACATGAAAAACCTTTGTCAGTGTCGAACTTGGGTATGTCGACCATTTCAAGGTGTCTGTAACTGTAACATACTGTAGCAGTTAGTAGCTGATTTGCATGTACTTTATCTCTCTCTGACTTATCATTGTCCATAGCTTACTAACTAGAACCCGACACTCTCAGACCTTGGCAGTTGTACATGTAAACTGAGTTGCATCGCTTGACAAACAGGCCACAGACTGCTAAGATGAGAAATTCCTCGACCAATCAGATTCTACTTCTTATTTATTTAGCACTTTCTAGAATATAATAGATAGCATCTGATTGGTTGCTATGGGCAACATCTCATCTTCAATATAACTCCCATCTTAGTCATTTTACCTCCTAGTCAGGGGTGACAAATGCTCAGCAGCGTCTGTAACGCGTGCATCAGAAATGTGTATGAAAATCTGTTATGGTTACATAATAGAAAGTTCAATGGATTACAGGGTTAGGAACTGTATAGCAGCCGAGCGTAAATCCAGTTTGTGATTGGTTTACAATTACCAAGTATTAATGATGTTTCTGAAAAGATGATTTTAAGCAAGGGGTATGGTATGCTTGCCCAGGGCCGGATCCGATTATACATTGAAGATTCCCGATAGGCCGGCACACGACCCGAAACATGGCATCCGGGGCTAGGCTGCACAAGCTGGGAGCTGCCAGGCATGTGCGAGTGCTTCACTGTGGAACGAAGAGCTTGCTCTTTAGCAATGTAAATGCAAATCTTTACAGGCACATCAATGGGTGGAACCCGTTGACTGGGAAGTCCTTGGTCAGTGCTGGGTACCCCTCTCCCATGCAGCCTAGTGCCGGAGGTCTGAATAACCCCTTTAGTTAAATCTGAATCTTGCTCTTAATGTTCAGGGAATTCCTGTAAGGTACAATAACATAAATCTAAACATGACTTAAATCAAACAGGACACAATGTTCTGCTGCTGCCAATGCTGCAGATTATCCAAATACTGGTGCAAGCTAAACGTATATATTAGGAGCCAGCAACATAACATTGTATCCCATGTGAAACAGGGCCCCTTAATGGGTATGAAAGTATATAGCATTGGTGTTTGTATATTACTGCACATTGGGATTATATGCCTTACATGGAGTGTGTGATTGATATTCTGACAATCTCTGTTATCACAACCTTATCTCTGCATTCTACAGACATAATACTAGAATGCATTGGATTATAATGCAGTTTCTACCATGCAAGTACATAACTGCAAGCTCCAGTCATTCTGTTTTAATAAATGGACAAAAATGACATTTACTCTGGGCTAATTAGGCTAGCATGGCCCACCATCATATATCCAAACATTTAATTCTGATTAGGTGGGACCGTAATGGGGTTCTACCTTACCCCTGTTGCATTGTAGGATCACAGGAGACCCCTTTTTCAGACAGCAAAATCTCTTTCAAGTAAGTTATATGACTGGGATGATCTTAGCAGCTTTTGCATTGAAAAAATTGTATTTTCCTATTCTACTTGCGTAATTCTTTACATTTAACACATACTATTATAGAGGCCTATTCATTATTGTCCGAGTGGTCCCCATTGCGTCTGAGAATACAAAATCACTGAAGCAATTCAAAGATCAGCTGTCCCCATGATCCCAATCACTGCACACCTAAACTTGGGATCACACATGTGTGACTTCCAGCGAAGAGAGCCAAACAGGAGTTTTACTCTCTTTGCAACCTGTGACTACTACCCATAAGGAAGTAGAGTCTGCAAATCAGCTCTATGTGAAGATGGTGAAGATTCCCGCTGTCAAGCACCAAAAGTTCATATACTGTATATGATGACAGCAGGTCAGATTAGAACTGAAAGGTAAATTACAATATATCAGGCCTGCAAGTCTTATTTGGGACCTGATCTGAGTCGGAAGCAGCGGCGATGTTGGAAGCAGAGAAGCAGTTTATTGTATGTGCTTGCGCCCAATTTTATTACACACAGATTTGGACGCACGGTAGCAGACTTGTGAGGAATGTTCCTGGACAGTGACTGGGAGGTGACGGGGCAGCTAAACAGAAGCGCTGAGATGTTGCATCTTCTGAGAGTATTGCAGGCATGTTAATGGAAGCAGTTGTGCACAATAATGCTGAACCACTCACCTTAGAGGCCATTCTCAGATGGAGAAGCTGCAGCCACTAAGGTGTGACCGATTGTGGGTCTAAACAAGTATTTTATCATCTACGGACTATCGCTATCATTAGGAGTTTTCGTCCTTGCTCAGGGATGTATAGTGGGGAAGGCAGAGCTTTAGTGGAAACAGCGATAATGTTACATAACACGGGGTGGACGGGGGTCTGTATCGGGCTCAATGACAGCAACAAACAGCGTAGGGTCATTGTCTAACTGAAAGCTGGCCAGGTGGGGCTTTCATATTGTCCATAAACCTCGGACAGACATCCGGCTTCTAGGCCAGACTAGGCCCTTTTCTAGAATGCAATAGACCAATGATAGGTACAGTAGATGCTGACCGGTTGATATGGACAACTTCTCCACTCTCTTGTCCTCTTTTGATGGTTTGATACATCTCCCCCATCCTGCTAATATGGGAAACCTGCCTTAGTGGGACCCCTATACACATGTCCAAACTGTGGCCCTCCAGCTGTTGCGAAACTACACATCCCAGCATGCCTTGCCATAGTTTTAGCATTCCCTAATAGCAAAACTGTGGCAAGGCATGATGGGACTTGTAGTTTCACAACAGCTGGAGGGCCATCGTTTGGACATGCCTGCACTAGAGCGACTTATCAGAGAGAAGAAGTCGCATGCGATCCCCCTTGAGCCGCCCAGGAACCTGATAGGTGGCAGGATCACATACGATATATTGCATGCAATCCCAGACAAGCCTGCCCGGCTCGGATGCGATCCAACAGATTGCTTCTGTGCGATTCGCAGGTTCCGGTGATGTGATTTGGATGCTTTTCATGCAATGAATTACAGCGATCGCATGAAAAGACCCCAAATCACATGTGAGACGCCTTGGTGTATAGGGGCCTTACCAGCACAGCTATTATAGGGGACCAACTGTATTGGGTGACACACCAGCCGGGGGATAATAGTATTTTGGATTAATCTTTCACTTATGGAATTCCACCATACTACTGTTAAGTGGACGTAGTCATTAAGTAAAACCAACTGGGGTTCTCTATTCTTATTTAAAAGGTTTCTGGAAGCTATTAGACTGTGTAGATCATTAATGCATTGACTGTGACAAGTAATCATCTACATGAAGTGAAAAATAACAGATAAGTAATAAGAATCAATTTGCTGCATATCGTCAGGACAAAGTGTTAACGTACCTGTCACATATCATATTCCACACATGTCCCAATTATGTAAATGTCCTCAATCATAATATCCCGGCTGGGATCATGTTAGTGGTTCACCGTATGTATATGTTGCACGCAGCGGGCGTGCAGCGGCGGTGACGGGGCGGCGGCATCCCACGGCCGCACGTCCTCCCCGTCACAACGCCAGGCGTCCAGGTTGCCTAGCAACCGCAGACGCTCTGGCGGCCGGGCGCAGGATTAATACAGCAGCACGGCGCCTAGCAACCCGGGACGCCGGGGAGCTCAGGCAGCCGGATACTGCAGCTCCGTTGCCTAGCAACGGTGGACGCCGCCGGGGACAGCGACGGAAGCCTCCGGATTAACAGATACAGGGGAGGAAGTCCTCCTGTGATTACAGCTGCCTCTCGTTCGGCTGGGCGGGCTGGGCTGTAGTTACTCCTTTATAAGGAGGCCAGCCCAGCATACCCCTGCCGGTTATAGCACCTGTCACAGTGGTTTCCGGTCTCCCTGCTGCTCAGCATTTACTGAGTCCTGTCCTGTCAGTTCCCAGTCTGGGACCCCCCTCTGGTCCGCGTGAGTACCCCTTTTTGGGGCCCTGCTTTATTCTTTGGCATTCGCTTCCCAGCCCTGGGATTATCCTTAGTTTTGGGGGCATCCTCTGTAGTTCTTAAGAGGTGCCCTGGGCCTTCGTCCCAGTTCAGTTCTCCTTATAGGTGTCGTTCTATCGTCACCCCCATTGTATCTTCCGTGTGGTGTGCCTTTTTGTGTGGTGTATTTTTTGTGTATGCGACTCGGTCGCTGGTGGTTAGCGACTAGGTCGCTGGCGCTTAGCAGCGTAGCCAGGTTGGCAAGTTGCCTTTTTGTTAAAATACCAGTTAGGTCCCGTAGCTAGATCTCCTTTTGGCTGTACCCTTAGGAGGTCCCGGTTCCTTGTACCATCATAACTCCTGGCTGCACCGGAGCCAGGGCGGGCTTAACTCGCCCTTCCAAACGTGGCGGCTACAGGCGAAGCCTAGCTCCTGCAGGAACCGGTTACCTGGCTTTGGGGGTCAACAGAGGTAGAGTAGGGTGTCGCTGTGGCTGTCCTAAACAGCAGTCACGGCTGCGGGTTAACTCCCGAAACCATAACATTATAACCGGCCTTAAAAACATAGTCAAAGAGGGAGGGTTTAGTATTAGGGGATTGATTCTGTTAGCATTGTCCGCCTTGTGCCTCTCTGCTTTAGCTCCTTATCATGAATCCTACTCCATCCAATCCAGCCCAGGCCTTCGCCAACCAGCTACAGAACCTTACCCAGATGGTGCAGGATCTGTCCTTACGGGTAAAGTCCCAAGAAGAGATGGCTCAGGGTCCCTCAGTTCCGGCTCCCGAGCCTAAGATGAGCCTCCCGGACCGATTTTCCGGTAACCGGAAAGATTTCTTTAATTTTAAAGAAAGCTGTAAGCTTTATTTTCGTCTCAGGCCTAGGTCATCAGGTTCCGTGCAGCAACAGGTGGGATTGATCATATCATTGCTGCAGGGGGATCCACAAACCTGGGTCTTCGGGCTTAAACCCGACGATCCGGCCCTTCGATCAGTAGATGCCTTTTTCAAATCCTTAGGGTTACTATACGACGACCCTGATAGGGAGGCCTCAGCAGAAAGTCACCTGCGGGCCTTAAAACAAGGAAGGAATCCTGCGGAGGCATATTGCACGGAATTCCGCCGATGGTCCAACGACTGCGGTTGGAACGACCCGGCCTTGCGCAGTCAGTTCAGGCAGGGATTGTCAGAAGTAATCAAGGATAGCCTGATTCAATACCCCTCTCCCGACACTCTTGATAAGCTTATGGAGCTTTCCATAAAGATTGACCGTCGCCTTCGGGAACGAAAGTCAGAGAGAAGTTCTACTCTCCGACCCACCTCTCTCGGTTACGTGCCATCCGAAGAGGAAGAAGAGCCCATGCAGATAGGGGCCTTCCGAATTACTCCAGACGAGAGAGCCCGCAGGATGTCAGCAGGACTTTGTCTCTATTGCGGCAGCAAGGGACATGTTTTGCGTACTTGCCCGAACAAACCGGGAAACGCACGGACCAAGTGAATTGTGAGAGGGTTCATCTTGGTCTCCAGCTTATTTCCTCTCGTAATGCATTATTGGTACCAGCATGCCTTAAAGTAGATAACACTGAACACCCCGTATCCATTTTTATTGATAGCGGGGCGGCTGGAAATTTTTTGGATATTTCTTTTGCTTCTAGGCTGGGAATTCCCCAGTTAGACCTGGATAGAATGCTCATTATGCGGGGTCTAGATGGCGGCCCTCTTCCCAGTGGAACCATCACAAGCCAGACTCCACCATTGCTGCTTCGTGTGGGAATTTTGCATGAGGAGACTATCTCCTTTTTCCTAACCTCTTGTTCCCTGGTCCCGGTGGTTCTAGGATACCCCTGGCTCAAGAACCACAATCCACATATTGATTGGCAAACAGGAGAGATTATACGCTGGGGCGATCAGTGTTTTGGGTCCTGCGTTAACTGCCCCATTCGGGCGGCGGCCGTTACCTTGGAGGGAATTCCCCCCAGTTATTTAGATTTTGCCGACGTATTCTCCAAAGGACAGGCAGAGGTATTACCACCTCACCGTCCATACGACTGTGCCATCGAACTTTTGCCAGAAGTACAATACCCGAAAGCCAGACTCTATTCATTGTCGGGTCCCGAGACTCGTTCCATGAACGAGTACATTCAAGAGAATCTGGATAGAGGGTTCATCAGACCATCTAAATCCCCTCTAAGCGCGGGGTTCTTCTTTGTTTCTAAAAAAGATGGGTCTTTAAGGCCCTGTATTGATTACAGGGCCCTCAATAAAATCACCGTAAAAAACACTTATCCCTTACCATTGATCTCGGTTCTCTTTGACCAGTTGCGCTCCGCCAAGATATTTTCCAAGATTGATCTTCGGGGAGCGTACAACCTCATACGTATTAGAGCCGGGGACGAGTGGAAGACAGCCTTTAGTACCCAAACAGGGCACTACGAGTATCTAGTGATGCCCTTTGGGTTATCCAATGCACCTGCTGTCTTCCAGGACTTTATCAACGATGTCCTCAGGGACTTTTTAGGAAGGTTTGCGGTCGTCTACTTGGACGATATTATGATTTATTCTAGTACGCTAGAGGAACATCGTGCCCAGGTACGTCAAGTCCTGCAAAAACTCCGCGAAAATCATCTTTTCGCCAAACTGGAGAAATGTGAATTCGAAGTGCCTGAGATATCCTTTTTAGGGTATATTATTTCTTCAGACGGTTTTCGCATGGAACCCAAAAAATTGCAGGCAGTCTTGGAATGGGTTCGTCCCTCCAACTTGAAGGCCATCCAGCGATTCTTAGGATTCGCAAATTATTACAGACGATTTATCCGGTCTTTTTCCGATGTAGTCGCTCCCATCGTGGCCCTCACAAAGAAGGGAGCGGATCCTTCCAATTGGACCCCGCAAGCGGAGCGGGCGTTTGTAGCACTAAAAGATGCTTTTGTGACAGCTCCCATCCTCAGACACCCAGATCCAGAGCAACCCTTTATCATTGAGGTTGACGCCTCGGAGGTAGGAGCAGGTGCTGTGCTATCTCAGAAGGGCTCCAATTCCTCATTCCTCTTCCCATGTGCCTACATGTCCAGAAAATTCTCATCGGCAGAGGCCAACTACGATGTGGGTAATCGGGAGTTGCTGGCCATTAAGTGGGCCTTTGAGGAGTGGAGACACTGGTTGGAGGGAGCTAGCCACCAGACATTGGTCATTACCGACCATAAAAACCTGCAATATCTGGAGTCTGCCAAGCGTGTAAATGCCCGACAAGCCCGGTGGGCATTATTTTTTACACGCTTTAATTTTCTTATCTCTTATAGGCCGGGATCAAAGAACATTCGTGCGGATGCCCTTTCCCGCAGCTTTATACCCAGACAAGAATCAAGGGTTTCCCCAGTGCCTATCCTTCCACCATCTGTTATACATTCTGGTCTTACCCAGACCTTGAAGGATTCACTTCTCAGGGTTCAAGATGGGGCGCCCAGTCAGAAACCCGATGGGTGTCTGTTTGTCCCGCAGGCCTTGAGAAGAGAAGTGTTGGCAGAATTTCATGAGAGTAGAATTGCAGGACATCAGGGAGTCAAAAAGACTTCGGAACTCCTCTCTCGCAGTGTCTGGTGGCCCGGCATGGCTAGTGACACGAGGGACTTTGTTTTGTCATGCCCGGTATGTGCGAGACATAAAATTCCCAGGATAACTCCGACGGGGCAATTGGTTCCTTTGGCCATTCCGTCCAGACCATGGTCACATATTGCCATGGATTTTGTGGTTGATTTGCCCATGTCTCACGGGTTCCAGGTTATCTGGGTAGTCATTGACCGCTTCAGTAAAATGGCTCACTTTGTCCCATTGCCACAATTACCAACAGCTAGTGGTCTGGCCAAATTGTTCCTTCTCCATATCTTTAGGCTCCATGGTTTGCCTTCTGACATCGTGTCGGATCGAGGCCCTCAGTTTATTGCACGTTTTTGGAAGCACTTTTGTGCGGCACTTAAGATTAAACTGAGTCTAACCTCAGCCTACCATCCCCAATCCAATGGGGTAACGGAACGACTTAATCAGTCCTTGAAGCAGTATCTGCGCATGTTTGTTTCTAAGACTCAGAATGATTGGGCAGACTTTCTTCCCGTCGCTGAGTTTTCCTATAACAACGCGTATCATTCCTCTTCAAAGATGTCTCCGTTCTTTACTGTCTATGGGTTTCATCCCAAGGCTAATGCACTGGGCCCAGAGGGTCGTATTGTCGTTTCTTCAACCACGGCCCGGCTCAGAGAGATATGGAGGCAAGTTCACGTAGCCCTCAAAGGAGCTGCCTTTCGGGAAAAAGTCTTTTCCGATCGTTCGAGACGGCCGTGCAATTTTAAGGTGGGTGATAGGGTGTGGTTATCGACCCGTAACATTAAACTTCGACAAGTGTCCGCCAAGTTTGGCCCGAAGTTTATTGGTCCGTACACCATTATAAGGAGGGTCAACCCAGTAGCCTTTCGACTTCTTATCCCCAAATCTCTTAAAATTGCCAATACCTTTCATTCCTCGTTACTCAAACCAGCCATCTGCTCCAAGAAGTTTCCTCGGAGATTGGTGCAGGGTAGATCACCAGTGGATGTCCATGGTCACTCTGAATTTTTGGTGGAAAAAATCTTGGACTGCAAGGTGGTACGCGGGTCTCTCCGCTTTCTAGTCCATTGGAAAGGATATGGGCCGGAAGAAAGGTCTTGGGTCTCGAACAGAGATCTGCATGCCCCAAGACTCAAAGCAGAGTTCTTTCGGGAATTTCCCGATAAAGCTGTTTATAGGGGTTTGTTAACCCCTCCTCGAGGGGGGGGTACTGTTGCACGCAGCGGGCGTGCAGCGGCGGTGACGGGGCGGCGGCATCCCACGGCCGCACGTCCTCCCCGTCACAACGCCAGGCGTCCAGGTTGCCTAGCAACCGCAGACGCTCTGGCGGCCGGGCGCAGGATTAATACAGCAGCACGGCGCCTAGCAACCCGGGACGCCGGGGAGCTCAGGCAGCCGGATACTGCAGCTCCGTTGCCTAGCAACGGTGGACGCCGCCGGGGACAGCGACGGAAGCCTCCGGATTAACAGATACAGGGGAGGAAGTCCTCCTGTGATTACAGCTGCCTCTCGTTCGGCTGGGCGGGCTGGGCTGTAGTTACTCCTTTATAAGGAGGCCAGCCCAGCATACCCCTGCCGGTTATAGCACCTGTCACAGTGGTTTCCGGTCTCCCTGCTGCTCAGCATTTACTGAGTCCTGTCCTGTCAGTTCCCAGTCTGGGACCCCCCTCTGGTCCGCGTGAGTACCCCTTTTTGGGGCCCTGCTTTATTCTTTGGCATTCGCTTCCCAGCCCTGGGATTATCCTTAGTTTTGGGGGCATCCTCTGTAGTTCTTAAGAGGTGCCCTGGGCCTTCGTCCCAGTTCAGTTCTCCTTATAGGTGTCGTTCTATCGTCACCCCCATTGTATCTTCCGTGTGGTGTGCCTTTTTGTGTGGTGTATTTTTTGTGTATGCGACTCGGTCGCTGGTGGTTAGCGACTAGGTCGCTGGCGCTTAGCAGCGTAGCCAGGTTGGCAAGTTGCCTTTTTGTTAAAATACCAGTTAGGTCCCGTAGCTAGATCTCCTTTTGGCTGTACCCTTAGGAGGTCCCGGTTCCTTGTACCATCATAACTCCTGGCTGCACCGGAGCCAGGGCGGGCTTAACTCGCCCTTCCAAACGTGGCGGCTACAGGCGAAGCCTAGCTCCTGCAGGAACCGGTTACCTGGCTTTGGGGGTCAACAGAGGTAGAGTAGGGTGTCGCTGTGGCTGTCCTAAACAGCAGTCACGGCTGCGGGTTAACTCCCGAAACCATAACAGTATATGCCATTCTACCAACAAATATCACATGTATAATATTGTATTGTAGTGTTATGGCATAACAAGGCGGATTCACGTCCTGGATACAGCAAATAGGCTTGGCGATAATTGCAGCCTTGTAAATGACAGAGGAAATGTGCCCCTTATTTACTAACAAATAAATCCTGAAAAATAGTTTTTCTGTTAAAATCCAAGACAGAGGACTGTACTGTATGTTTATGTTTGGGTTTGTGGATGCTCCGTCCTGTACCCCATGCATGGTACCGTTTGAGGTTCTATGTTATGCTAATGGACCATTGTTGTGATGATGTGATTGTATGTTTATAGATATGATTTTCCGGTCGTTTCGGTGGCACTGCCCTGTCTGGCGGAGGAAGGGTTACGAGGCCACCCGGGGTCAGCTAGAAAGCAGTTACCAACGTCTCTTGCAGGGGATGGAAGGGAGGGGGCGTCCTCAGGGGATTGAGGAATACAAAGTGACAGATTTAATCCTTAAACCAGCAGAGGGGTGAGGAGGGGGGGGCACTCACAAATGATGAGAAAAAATGGTAAAAGAAATGAGTTTGGAAAGATGTGATTCTCCGAGTGCCTGAGAACAAACTCTGCCGCTGTCCCCATGTGTCATCCCTCCTAAATATACTCACTGCCTGGCAATCCTATCTATCTATCTATCTATCTATACACACCTTCTATCTATCTATCTATCTATCTATCTATCTATCTATCTATCTATACACACCTATTATCTATCTATCCATCTATCTATCTATCTATCTATCTATCTATCTATCTATCTATCCACACCTATTATCTATCTATCTATCTATCTATACACACACCTATTATCTATCTATCTATACACACACCTATAATCTGTCTATCTATCTATCTATCTATCTATCTATCTATCTATCTATACACACACCTATTATCTATCTATCTATACACACCTATAATCTGTCTATCTATCTATCTATCTATCTATCCACACACCTATAATCTATCTAGCTATCTATCTATCTAGCTATCTATCTATCTATCTACAGATCTATCTACAGATTTATCTATTTATCAACAGATCTATTCATCTATTAATATATCATCTACAGTAACTATCTACAGATCTATCCATCTGTCTGTCTGTCTGTCTGTCTAGCTATCTACAGATCTATCTACCTATAGTGTCTATCTATCTATCTATCTATCTATCTATCTAGCTAGCTAGCTAGCTAGCTATCTATTTACAGATCTATCTATCTATCTATCTATCTACAGATTTATCTATCTACAGATCTATCTATCTATATATCTTTCTATCTATTTTATAAATATATATCTCATATTTATTTAAAAAAATAAATGCTCGCAAGCTTAAAATCTATAGATCTGTCTGTCTATCTATCTATCTATCTATCTATCTATCTATCTATCTATCTATCTATCTATCTACAGATTTATCTATCTAACGTATCTATCTATTTACAGATCAGTATCTGTCTATCTATCTATCTATCTATCTATTTTATAAATATATATCTCATATTTATTTATATACAGTTTCTTATATAGCGCAGCAGATTCCGTTGCACTTTACAATTGGAAACAACATTGATTAAACAAACTGGGTAGAAACAAACCGACATAGAGGTAGGAGGGCCCTGCTCGCAAGCTTAAAATCTATAGATCTATCTATCTATTTTATAAATATATATCTCATATATATCTATATAGCTAATATCTATGTATTTATAAATCACATCTATCTATCTACCTATACAGTGGCGTAACTACAGAATTCGCGCCCCCTTGCCAAAAATATCATCAGCATCCCCCAGTAAAGTTATTTCCCCTCCCCAACCCTGCCTTACCACTCCACTTGCCACTCACGCATTTGTGACTGTGACCATCAGGTCCTGGCGCTCCTCCTGGCTCCTGCTAATGAAAAAATGACCCTCACAAAATGGCTGTCCCTATCAGCATCCTGAGTATGCTAGAGGAGGCCGCTGCCTCCTCTAGCATCCTCAAAAACTTTCTGCTGTAAGGGGGCTGACATTTTGTGAGGGACATTTTTCAATAGCAGGAGCCAGGAGGAGCGCCAGTAGTGCAGCACAGCAATAGCCCCCGCAGACCCCTGGCACTGACACTTACTCAGCTCCTCCCCACCACCGCGGGGTCTGCAGGGCTATTGTTATGCCACTGTATCTATATCATATCTATCTATCACACAAATATTTTCTCATATATATCTGTCTGTATATCTTTCTATCTCATATATATCTATAGGGCTAAAACATATATATATCCATTTCTAAATCATATCTATCTATCTATATATCTATCTATACCATATCGGATTCAGTACGAAATCCCAGCGATCGGAATCCTGACCGCCGAAATACAGACAAGTGGGGGCGGTGGATCACCCCCCCCCCCCCCCCCCCCCCTTGCGGGCTTGCTGCGCTCGCCACGTAGCGGGAACACTATTTTATTTTCCCTCTATGGGTGTCGTGGACACCCATAGAGGGAGAAATTGCCGGCATTGCGATGGTCAGGATTCCGGCGTCGGTATATCTGTATAGCTAAAATATATCTACAGTATATGTTTATAAATCATATCTATCTATCTATCTATCTATCTATCTATCTATCTATCTATCTATCTATCTATCTATCGGTGAGATGTACTAAGCTTGAAAAGTGATAAAATGGAGAGTGATAAACAGCCAGCCAATCAGCTCCTGTCTGACATGTCATACGGTAGATTGTGTTTGAAAAATGACAGGAAGGAGCTGATTGGCTGATGGTTTATCACTCTCCATTTTATCACTTTTCAAGCTTAGTACATCTGGCCCAATATCTTATATATCTTTCTTTACATAACAAAAATCTATCTATCTATTAATCTATTTATATAAATAATAATAATAAATCATAGCAATCTAATCTCCATCTATCTATCAATCTATCTATCGTATCTCTATTTAGCGAAAATAGATCTATCTATTTATAAATCAAATCTACCTATCGCTAAAATATATCTCTCTATTTATAAATTGTATCTATCTATTCATCCCATATGTCTTTATTTATATAACTAAAATCTATCTATCTATCTATCTATCTATCTATCTATCTATCTATCTATCTATCACTCCTCTGGTGTTCTTTCACTTTCTTTCCCCCTTTCTCTTCCTCTCCCAGTCCTGTCCCTTCCTGCTCTCCCTCCTACTCCATGTCCCCTTCCCTCTCTCCCTCCCCCCCCCCCCCCCCCCTTTCTCCGGGGGGCAGCCATGCATGGAAAGTCCCTTATTTAATTTAGACGCAATGAAAATCGATCCTGCCATTCGATACAAAATAAGAATCAAGCAGATTAAGGGACGGAAATTAACTCTGAAAATATTTTTGATGGAGTGCCTTGTACTCTCCCCAGCAAATGGACTGCAAAGTGGAACAAATGACGGGAGGCAAGTGTCTCAGACAGGGGCTCTCCATCTTTCTATTAGTGGGTAATGGGAAAGGTCCAGCACAGAGCCTGGGACCCGCCATTAATCACAAACCGCCTTTATGAAGATTTATTTCCTCCTGCATGCAGCCTGCGCTGGGAATGAAGTCATAACGCAGCAGGGAAGGAGGGGGGGGGGGGGAGAGGGGTGACAGAGAGGGACAGCACCGCCAGCCACACGGGACACCAAAACTAACAGTCCGAACATGGCCAGCGAGCAGCGAAGAAAACGTCAGCTCAGCTGGAAGTGGTTGTGTAAGAATGTCCAGCATCTGCCCGGGAGACGAGCCTGCTCCCTCCAGGGGACAGGAAAATTAATGCAATTAGTATATCAGTGGTTAGCGATGAGGGGCCTTGTAACGTTATGTATTTTACAAGTGTCCATACACATTTGTATTGCAAAGCAAAACAATAACACAAGCCTGCCACTGCATCGTATTGCCTAAGACTTGCCTACCCTCCCAGAATGGCTCACGAAAATTGGGTCCACCTCCCGGACCCCCTGGAAGGTGGACAAGTCTCCCGCTTGCTTCCCAGGGCCGCCGCATTCTAAATCATCAATGGTTTATGGCCGATGTTGAATAATGTTGCCATCGATGGGGGAGAACCAGATGGCTTCCCTCTATCGATGACACACCAGAACCAATATTTTTTTCAAGGTGCCGGGACACGGACCATTGTGCAGACGACCCGAAATCCCCGCCCCCACGTTCTGATTGGCCAATCAGTCAAAGAAAATGGCTGACCATCGATAGCTAAAATAATCGTCGGCCATCACATAGTTTATTACCATCGATGGCTGGTTGCAGTATCACCACCGATGGTGGCTGCACCGATGGCCATCCCTACCGTCGACTAAAATATCACATCCAAGGGCATAACTACCATAGGGGCAAGGGGTGCAGCTGCTATGGGGCCCAGAGCTGAGGGGGGCCCATCTTTACTGTCTTATGGCGGGATGTACTAAAGGGAAAATGCGGTAAAACCCCCGTTTTACCGCATTTTCCTATGTACTATCACCGGTTCGCCCCGTTTTCGCAGGCCAGGGTATCGCCACCCAGAGGGTGGCGATACCCTATAGAAGCCTATGGGCTTCTTTCGCCGCCCGACGTACGCCGTCCGCGCGCCGCCCCCCCTCCCGTCCTCCTTTAACCTCCTCCTCCCCCTGGTGTGACAGCCGGGAGGACATCCGGCTTCAGGGGGGAGGAGGAGACACAGGGGGACGCTGGCAGCCGCCGGGAGGTGACGGAGACCCCCGCAGCCCACATCACAGGTATCGCGGGGGTCTCCGTTACCGCAGCCTGATGCTGGCCGCATATGTTAGTACATATGCGGTAGCATCGCGGCGGCTGCCGTGCGAAGGGCGCGGATGTATGTTGATACATCCCGCTGTAAGTAATATGTTTTACATACATTTATCACCATCAGTTACTAAATGGGGGGCCCTCACAAACATTTGCTATGGGGCCTACGAATCTCTAGTTACACCCTTGCCCACACCTATCAGCTGACCTATGAATTTACCAATGTGGGGCAGGGCTTAGTGAAGTCAGCCTCATCCCCGCCCCCTCAACATGTTGCCTGTCCGATCTTCTCCCGGAGAGACAAGTATGCCCGGGGCTATCATAGAAAATGCCACCCGTAGGGGCTAAAGTAAATTAGATCGCTACTCGAATTTGTGGAAGTGACTTCTGTGTTTCCGCCTTGTGCATGCTTTGGGGCTGATTTAAATATGGGTAACGCAGGGAGTGGTTCGCAACTTGCGGCTGAAGTTTGTAGTGGTGCGTTCTTATGTAGGGAACGTTCCGAGAGGGCGTGATGCCATGATAGCCAACCGTGCATTGTATAGTGGTGCTGGTGCATACTAGTAAAATGAATGTTCAGATAATGTATATGACCAATACACTGGTGAGGTTAGGGCACTTTTCATCCGATTCCGAGGGATCGGGCCAAGAAATCATATGAAAAGTGTCATATCACGTGTTTCAGCTCCAATTCCGATCTGATGTACGGTACCGTGCACATCGGATCAGAGCCATTATCCCAAGACCTGCACTATAGATTTATCAGATCCTTCAGCCCTTGCTGGGACCACATACGATGCATCATATGCCAGTCTGTCGCCCGGAAAGCTGCTGGGCACATAGAGGAGGGAAGTCACATAGTGTATAGGGGGCCTTTAGTTCATAATGTAGCAGATATCCAGACTTTAGGCATACTTGCCTACTTTTGAAAATTAGTTTCAGGGAGATTATAGTTGGTAATAGAATTTTGCACAGCACCCCACTGAGGGGGCGTGTCATGCTCCACCCAAAGGGCGTGTCTAGTTCCATATATGGAGAGATTGTGAAAAGAGATTGTGAACGTGGCACCTAGAAGCGTGGGTGTGTACTGCAACATCTGAGGGGAATCTTTTATTATGACTTATATCCAAATGTAGATGAGCCCCAAAGCAGTTAGTAAGAGATACTATACTATATAAATGGTGCTGATGATGCAATGTAAATGTATCTGACTCTCATTCCTTTTTTACCAAAAAATGTAACAGTGTAATTTGGGCTAGGTGACATGAGGGAGATTGCAAGACTAATGAGGGAGAGAGGGAGATTGCTGTTATGTCAGGGAGTCTCCTGCAGAATGCAGGAGGGGAGGTAACTATGATGTAACAGTGTAATGTAGGGTTGCCAACCCTCCCGGAATGGCCGGGAGGGTCCTGGAAATCAGGTCTCCCTCCCGGCCCCCCGTAAAGGGGGGCAACCCTCCCGCATTAACCCCAATCCCCCGCAATCTGCCCCTCGGCGGGGGGTCCGTGAGTAAAATGACGCTATTGCGTCATTTTACCCCCGCCGTGCAATGCCTGAAATACCGGCATTGCATGGCGGGGGGCGTGGCTAAAATGACGCGATCACTGTAGGCATGCCCCCCAACAGGAAAGCCCATCTGTGCTTCCGCCCCCAATCTGCCTATTTTTAGCTCCCGGCGATAGCCCCGCCCCCCTGTATAACAGAGCTGGCTGCCCTCTCCCGGAAGGCAGCCAGCAAAAGTCGGCAAGTATGGTGTAATTTGGGCTAGGTGACATGAGGGAGATTGCTAGACTAGTCAGGGAGAGAGGGAGATTGCTGCTATGTCAGGGAGTCTCCTGCAGAATGCAGGAGGGGAGGTAACTATGATGTAACAGTGTAATGTGAGCTAGGTGACATGAGGGAGTTTGCTAGACTAATGAGGGAGAGAGGGAGATTGCTGCTATGTCAGGGAGTCTCCTGCAGAATGCAGGAGGGTAGGCAACTATGACTTTAGGTGAACAGCAATAAGATCGACAGTCAATACATCGACCACTAGGGGTGCCATACACTAATGAGGGGTCCATGTGCTGCAAGATAAAACTTGAATTCCCCAAATTCTCCCCGTTCTGAGAGTTACAGAATCCGTGCTCTGTGGTGCAGTCTAACTATACATCAGCCTACTACCATTACTACTTTCCTATGTTTATGGCTATTTATCATTGAGGACCACATGAGGACCATATGGCCTCTTTCTTAATGCAGTGATAAATATGAAATATTATTAAACTAGTTCCAAGCCCGTCATAGTGATGTCACAGCACTACAGTGATGTCAGCACCGTCGGCTGCCCTCCATTGGCCGCTGGTTTACGGGGCTTAAGACCAAAGGGTTACCATGACTACCTGTCCCAGGCCGCCAGTGTTTACAGTCTCTTCTCACCACCTATGCTGTCTGGCGCAGTGTAGCGTTACGCCATTATTTTTATACCCCTGAATCAGACAGCGCTCACACCAGTGACATTGCTGCTCTCAGTTATTTCCACTGTCATAGCTTGCTGTCTCTTTCCCCAACCTGCCATTTGTCATCATAGTATAGATCCCAGTGACTGTCCTGCATGGCAGTAAGTCGGGATGAGTGGAATACAAGCAATGAAGGAAGCTACGGTGCCTGGCAGTGATAGGGGGCAGCAATGTGTGCACATTCACTATAAAGCAATGACCTACAGTATCTGGTCTTCTGGGCAGGCCCAATTAGGTTTTCTGTTCCACTGAGAAGGCACTGAGTGCTGGGAACATATAACAGCTTGTTATACCAAGTACTGAAAGCCAAGCAATCTGACCTAGGGATGGCCATCGGCCATCGATGATTTAAAATCATTGATGGGTCATGGCCGATGTTGAATACTTTTGCCATCGATGGGGAGAACCAGATGGTTTCCCTCCATCGATGGAACAGCAAAACAATGTTTTGCTTCTTTTTTTTCAAAGTGCCGGGACACGAGCATAGCTCCGCCCCTGACACCCGCAAAGCGCCTCCCCCGTGTTTTGATTGGCCCACAGGCCAATCAAACACAATGGATGACCATCAATATGTAAAAATATCGATGGTCATCCATTGCATAGTTTAGCACTATCGATGGCCAGTTTCAGAATTGCCATCGATGGCAATGGCAACGATGGCCATCCCTAATCTGACCTGGTCCCCTCACTGGCTGGATGTTTTAGCTTCTCTAAAGTAAAATACTGCCACCTAGAGGCCGACTCAAGAACAAAGCATCCTGACTGCATTCACTACTAGGGGTAAATTAAAGCTTCTAAGGGGTCAATTTATTATTTAATTTTTGCGGATAATTAGTTTTCAGGGGCTAGCCACAAATATGTAGTACCTCCGAAATGTAGATGGAGGGACCGCAGCGGAAATTTCCGATACCTTCTGCCATTCCTCCTGCTCCGCTCACAGCAGCACACATACCCCCCCCCCCCCATAGGTATATATGGGCGATTTAATGCTGCCAAATGTACCAATATCAGGCAGCATCACATCGAGTCCCGCAGCTGCTGCTGCTATGGGCTACTTAAATCATCGCCGGTCAGCAGGGCCGGCGCCACCACTAGGCAGTGTTAGGCCACTGGTGGGCGGTAGTTAGGAGCAGGGCAGGAGGGAGAGCTGGAGGTCTGGCTTAGCGGGCAGGAGGGAGGGCTCGCTGCGCTGTGTGCAGTTCAGTCCCGGACCCCGGTGCATGTTAACTGACATTTTCCTCCACCCGCAGAGCGTACAGCCGCTCAGCCAGGCAGCGTCTGAGGGTGAGCCAAGTGCTCAGTGCTGCCCGGCTGAGGGGCTGTACACGGTGCGGGTGGAGGAAGATGCCAGTCACACTGCGCCGGGACTGGACTGCGAGGCCTCCCTCCTGCCCGCTAAGCCAGACCTCCAGCTCTCCCTCCCGCCCGCTGAGCTAGACCCGAGCTCCTACTGAAGGGGGTGAGTAATTATACCCGTGGAGCGGGTGAGCGCCGGGGCGCCCCCCCGCCTGGGGCGCTCCGGTCAGCGAGGCCATCCTGGGGTCAACGCATAAAACGCATACACTAATCAGATTCTATCATTTCTCTGTTGCATCCTAGAAATTGATCAACATAATATCTGATTGGTTGCTACAGGCAACATCTTCTCTTTTCAATTTTAGAAGCTTCAGTAAATTTGAATCTTCTCGATCGTAGTTCCACCTGGGATATTGTCAGGGGCGTAACTAGATATTTGTAGGCCCCATAGCAAAAGTTTTTAAGGGCCCCCTATTTAGCAACTAATGGTGTTAAATGTGTGTAAAACCTTACTTAAACAGTAAAGATGGGCCCCCTTCAGCTCTGGGCCCCGTAGCAGCTGCACCCCTTGCACCTATGGTAGTTATGACCATGGATATTATTATTAGATGTTCTGTCTTGTCTTTCTTGATTGGAGCTTTGCATAATTAAATGCCAAAGTGCATTTACTTGGACTTTACACTTTAGTTAGGCCATTCCTTATACTATTGCCACTAGGCAGGTCTAGGCATTTGCCTAGGGCGCCGGGCACTGGATGGCGGCAGTTCACCCCTCGCCCCCAATGCCAAGGGGGTACCTGCTGCGCCGTGTGGGGAGCGGGCCAGGGGGTCCATGCCGGCTTCTGACAGGAGCCTGCAGTGGTGTCCTTGCCGCGTGGGTACCTGTGCCGCTGTGTATAAAGCTGGCGGCAGTGGGGGGTCCCTGCAGTGAATAAGAAATAACTAGCGCTATCCGCCGGGCTGTGCGGCGTTGCGGGAAGTGCTGCCGGGTTTGAAAACACTGGCCGCACGCTGGTTGGCTGAGATTCAGCCAATCAGCGTGCGGCCAGTGTTTTCAAAACAGAAGCACTTCCCGCGCTGCTGCATAGCGCTAGTTATTTCTTATTCACTGCAGGGACCCCCCTGCCAGCTTTATACACAGCGCCACAGGTACCTGCGTGGCAAGGACACCACTGCAGGCTCCTGTCAGACGCCAGCATGGACCCCCCTGCCCGCTCCCCAGACGGCGCAACAGGTACCCCCCGCCCCCGGCACCGGTGCGCGCCACCCCGACTTGCCTGGGGCGCTCCCGTGCCTTGCACCAGCCCTGCGGAGACCCAATACTTACTGCCAGGGGGCATCTATGTTAATGAGTATCTGTAAATGTCCATGTGCACCAGTGGGCTGGGGGGGGGGGGGGGGGTACTGGTGCATTGGCTAGATAGAACAGTCAGCTCCTGAGTGTAATGCCCCTGCTCACCAGCAGATATCTTATTACAGGGTACTACTTTTGTTCTGTAGTACCATCATTAGTCTATGGTTCTCATCACTAGTATTTAGTCAGAGGTAAAACTATGGGGCAGGTGTGACCATTAAGGGGACCATTGGGGAACCACAAAAGAGCACAGCAGCAGCAGCCTCTTCTGAGTAGCGCATAGGTGGTCAACTCACCCAGAGCCGGCCCTAGCCAAGATTTTGGCTGGTGCCCCCTAGCACGGCCACTAGTTCCGCCTCTGACCCTGCTCCCCTTTCCCAGCACCATCAACCCTCATCATAGCAGTCATCATTTTGGTGCTCCTACCCACAATATTTTAAATAGAAACAGTGCACACATTCGGTGCGTGGCCTAAACGGTGGTATGTTCTTGCTGGGAAGGGGCATGGCCACACAATAGTACCCCCAATTCACATTATGCCACACAGTAGTGCAACTTTATTCACATTATATCATGCGATGGTGTCCCTTATTCATGTTACATCACACTGTAGTACCACTTTACCTTATATACATTACTTCTCACATTATTCACATTATACCCTTAGAAAAAAATCCTGAGAAAATATTGTATTTTAACCACCTCCATGGCCACACTGCAACCCAGCACAAAGCAGTGCGTGCTGGGCAGAGGAGAAGAGCTGCAGCTGCTGCTGTCACTTAAGGGGAGGGGGCCCCCACTGGGCCCTTCCATCAGACTTTGGCCTGGGTAATTTGTACCCCCTACCCCTTTCTCTCAGCACCCCTGATAATACCACACAGTAATGCCCCTTACACATGACACACATTATTAATGTCCTTATAACCATAATGCCCCTTACACATTATACCAACCTTTTTTAATGCCCTTCAAACACATAATGCCCCTTACACATTATGCCAACCTTTATTAGAGCCCTTCATACACATAATGACACACATAATGCCCCTTACACATTATGCCAACCTTTATTAATGCCCTTCATACACATAATGACACACATAATGCCCCTTACACATATGTTGCACATTATTAATGCCCTTATACACATGACACACATAATGCCCATTACACATATGTTGCACATTATTAATGCACTTATACACATGACACACATAACGCCTGTTACAAATATGTTGCACATTATTAATGCATTTATACATGACACACATAATGCCCTTTATACCAAACACTATTGCACAACCAACCCACCCGCAGACAGCACTCGCACAGCCGCTAACACTGTGACCTCTGCCTCTGCTTGGATACAGATGTTTCCTCATACATCTTGCCTCAATAGGCCATGCAGCTCCTGGCCAGTTCTGCTAACGTTGGGTGCCTTTTTTGCTGAAAATGTGTCTTATTTGCATTGTTATGACCAGCACACACAAGGAGGTTCCGATGATTAACATGATATGCGGCATGCCTATATTTTGTGTGCGACTGTGGCTGTACCTGCATACGGAATGCTATGTTACAGTGATTTCCATGAATACACTATTTCATATGCAGATACAGCCTCACTCACAAACAGAATATAGGCATGCTGCATATCATTTTAATCAGCAGAAGCTGCTGATGCCCCTAGGCATTCCAAATGCCCTAGGCAATTGCCTAGTTTGCCTATGCCTAAGGCCGGCCCTGAACTCACCTGAGGTTAATGACTCTCTCCTAGGGTTACCACCCGTCCGGGATTACTCCGGACAGTCCGGTAATTTATACCGGCGTCCGGAGTCCGGACGGGTGTCTTTCCCGGACTATATTTAGTCCGGGAATGAGTCCACTCAGTGTCCCCGACGGTCCGACCCCCCACACTAACTTTTGTTGCCGGCGCTGGCTGTGCTCGGGGCCGGGACGCGCGGCGCGCAGGTCCGGGCAGTTCGCGGCGCACTGACAGTGGCGGCGGCCATGATTATGACGTCCGGTCCGGGTCCGCCCAGTCCATCATGATTGATGGATGACGCGAGGCCTGGGGGCGGCGCCGCGGCGCAATGTGACTGTCAGTCACTCCGCCGCGGCGCTCACTGGGAGAAGGGAGGCGAAGTCACACAGTAATATACGCATATTGTGTTGACTCCAGTCTCCACCCTCCACAGGCTCCCGCGCTCGGCTCAACGCACGCTGAGCTCACAAGTCACGAGTCACCACTACTCACCACCTCCTGTTCTGACCAGACAGTGACCACAGACTCTCTCAGTCTCTCTCCATCTCCACTCTGACACTGACAGTGACAGCAGGTCACAGGCAGCGCCCCGCAGCCGAGTCTTTCCACCACCACCTGACCCAATTAAGCTGCTTTGCTTTCTTAATTTGCCACCAGTGTAGGGTTACCACCCGTCCGGGATTACTCCGGACAGTCCGGTAATTAAGACCGGCGTCCGGAGTCCGGACGGGTGGCTTTCCCGGACTATACATAGTCCGGGAATAACCCGCCCGCCGCCGCACCCTCGTCTCCCCGCTCCCCCGCTGCCCTGCTCCCGTCCCCTCACGTCTCCCCCGCTGTGTATGCGGGAGAGACGTGCTGCTGCGGTGCTGCATATGCTGCTGGACCGCTAGCCAATGGCCGCTCGCGGTCCAGCAGCCACCAGTTGATTGGCTGCTGGACCGCGAACGGCCATTGGCTAGCGGTCCAGCAGCGGGAGTTAGAAATGTTAAAATCATACAGCACAGCAGCACGTCTCTCCCGCGAATACAGCGGGGGAGACGTGAGGGGACAGGCAGGCACAGGCACACTGACAAGCCTGTCTGCCTCCCGCAGGCGGGGGAGGGGGTTTCTATCCCCCTTGGCAACGAGCACACTGGCACAGATCAATCCCCCTCGGCAACGAGCACACTGGCACAGATCAATCCCCCTCGGCAACGAGCACACTGGCACAGATCAATCCCCCTCGGCAACGAGCACAGAGGCACAGATCTATCCCCCTCGGCAACGAGCACACTGGCATAGATCAATCCCCCTCGGCAACGAGCACACTGGCACAGATCTATCCCCCTCGGCAACGAGCAGAGGCACAGATCTATCCCCCTCGGCAACGAGCACAGAGGCACAGATCTATCCCCCTCGGCAACGAGCAAATTCAGTCCACCTTGGCATCGGCATGAAGCCCCTGGCATTGAGCATATAGGTAAGTGGCACTTATGTGTCAAATGTGTATGGTGTGTTATACAGTATGTCATGGGCATTGCTTAGTGTTATATAGTATGACATGGGCATTGCTTAGTGTTATATAGTATGACATGGGCATTGCGGTGTTATATAGTATGACATGGGCATTGCGGTGCTATATAGTATGTCAAGGGCATTGCGTAGTGTTATATAGTATGTAATGGGCATTGCAGTGTTATATAGTATGTAATGGGCATTGCGGTGTTATATAGTATGTCATGGGCATTGCAGTGTTATATAGTATGTAATGGGCATTGCAGTGTTATATAGTATGTAATGGGCATTACGGTGTGTTATATAGTATGTAATGGGCATTACGGTGTGTTATATAGTATGTCATGGGCATCATGTGTGGGCTTATGAGTAATCAGAATTACAAAGTTCATTAAAACGTGCAATGGGCATTACGGTGTGTGGCATAAAATGTAATGGCCATTATGGCATGTGGTATACTATATAATGGGTGTGCGGTGTGTCAGCATTATGACAAAAATTTTGCTGCGCGCCTTCGGCGCGCACTGTCCATGTTTTCCATCCTGTGCAAAAATTTGGTTGAGTCCTGGCATAATGTGTAATGGCCATTGCAGTACATGGAATAATACATCGTGATTGGCATCACGATGTGTGGCATAACTTGTAATGGCCATTATGGCATGTGGTATACTATATAATGGGCGTGCGGTGTGTCGGCATTATGTAAAAAATTTTGCTGCGCGCCTTCGGCGCGCACTGTCCATGTTGTCCATCCTTTGCAAAAAAATTGTTGAGTCCTGGCATAATGTGTAATGGCCATTGCAGTACATGGCATAACACGTAATTGGCATCACGATGTGTGGCATAACTTGTAATGGCCATTATGGCATGTGGTATACTATATAATGGGTTTGCGGTGTGTCGGGATTATGTCAAAAATTTGACGCGCGCCTTCGGCGCGCACTGTCCATGTTGTCCATCCTGTGCAAAAATTCTGTTGAGTCCTGGCATAATGTGTAATGGCCATTGCGGTATATGGCATAACACGGAATTAGCATCACGATGTGTGGCATAACTTGTAATGGCCATTAATGTATGTGATATAACATGTAACTGGAATTATGGTATGCAAAATCAAGAATGAAATGGAAGCAAAGGTTTAAAAAAAAATCAACATAAGGCGGGTCTGGGGGCGGGTCTGGGGGTGGGGCTGGGATGGGTCAGTGGGTGTGTCAAGGGGCGGGCCAATGTCCGGGAATCTCTCAACAAAAAGGTGGTAACCCTACTCTCTCCCTTTACCAGCAAAAGTTAGATGGGCTGCTGACACAGATGCTATACTTGTTACATGCTTTCTAGACCTCCTAAACAGGAACTGGGGTCCCCTGAAGCAGACCTCTGCCATTCTGCTAGCTAAAATCTTATTTATACATGATCACTATTTTCTTCTGTCATCTGTTTTGTAAAGTTCTCCCTCCACCCACTAGGTGGCGCTGTGTCACATTTCAGGTTTTGTAGACTGGGCAATCACTAGTTCTCCCAGCACTGACAGGCCTTGTATATAAAGCACTACATTTGGAATATAATTTGGGATACTGAATAGCCGCATTTAGCCTATCATTTTTTTTTTAATCGCAAGACTTTGCAGGTTGATTGACAGGAAGCCAGGATTTGTGGTTGGTAACCGGAGGTTTTCAGGGAGTGTAAGGAAAAATACAGGCACGCCCGGGTGTTTGAGGGGAATTCATGTGACGGCAGCTCCAGACCCGATCAGCCTGATTCTATCGCCCCCGCCCAGAGGCAAGATAAATATTGGTGCCCCCCCTCCCAACATACAATTTCCGGGATTAGAACCTATGACCTTCTCACTGTAGGCAGACACTTTAGTGATAGATCTCTGCTCCTGCACTGTAAGTATGCAGATTCTAACTATGTATAATTTTTAGTGCAAAACCATAACTATTAGGCAGAGCCATGTAGTGTAGTAACTTCATACAGCTAGAATTTACATGCTTCCTATGCAGGAGCAAATATCTGTCAGTAAGGTGTCTGCATCTAGTGTAACAGGTCATGGGTTCTAATACAGGGTGTGACACCTGCAAAATTATGTTCAGTACAAAGACGGTATGACGCCTATTGTCCTGCTAGGAGGGGGAGTCGGCCACAGAAGCCATATCAATTAACTGATTTAAACTCGGAGGGAAGGAGAGGTGCCCCTTGGGAGCAGGAGCCCGGCGGCAGATGACTCCATTGCCTCCCAGAGTTACGCCTCTGCATCTCATTATTTTATCTGAGTATGTGGCACTACAAAAATTTTAGTTTAAGCATTTATCTAAGTTGGGATGACTGGGTGTTCTGCCTCCATATATCTGATGGACATACCCATGTTACCAGGTGTCCATGGCTAATGACCGCAGCGTCATTTGTTTAAAAGGACGAGGAAACACAATTAATTGTCACATAAGGTTAGACTGATGGGGAAACTGCTAGCGACATAGTTATTCTCTTTGGTGATGCCCTTGTGGGAACTCTGTTTAGGATGTTGCCCTGCATACAGCTATACTGGTAATTTGCAGGTTGCAGCCAGACACAGGCCGGCCATGTTTGGGGTCACCACGGCTGGATGTGACGTCATGCAGCCACTGTGGCCCTCCCACAAAATGGTCTGGACAAGCCTGCGTCGTTCGGGCCACACCTTGAAGACGTTGCATCGCCACCAACGCATCCGTCCGTCCATCTGTCCGTCCCAAAAATACCAATCTGCAAGGTTTATTGAATTAGTCCCTATATTGGGTATACTGTATCAGTTACCATTGTGTGTGCTTGGTAACAGTCTGTGCATCTTATTCTGGGCCGTTCACAGGACCATGTGTGCTCACACGGGGCCAAAATTTTCACTTTGCCCTGGGTGCATGTGACCATGGTGAACACACATTCTTGCGAGTGGGGGGGGGGGGGCAGTAGGGGGTTCAGATATGGGAACGCCCAGTGCTTCATGGACGTTCCCACGCGAATGCTGGGCGGGATCTGGTTCACTCGCAAGGATGTGAATTTGCATCCGGAATACCCCCCCCCCCCCCCCCGTGTGCAATTTTATGCCGTGCAGTGTGTTTCTCTTACACCGAGTGTAGTTAATGTGTTCAGCTTATTGCATAAATAATAGGTCATTTAACTCCTTTCATGCAGGGCGCTAAGGGAAGTAACGAGGTGCAATATGCAAGGCCTTTCTGGAAATCATTATGTTGGAATTAATTGAGCCTCGGCTAGCCTCCAGAATGCATTTCATGCTTCCGAGTGGAGTAGGTAATCCCCACACTGCGGGGAGTAATGGAGGGTACACGCGGAGCTTGTCCGATCTGCTAACACTTCCTTTTAATTGCTAATGTACAATCTCAATCGGGGAGCTGCGATTCATCACCCGTCAGCCTGGCTGCTTTCGCTCGCCACTGACTGCTGATACTGGATGCTGCGAGGGTTTAACCCTCCGCCAATGTACAGGAACGCCACGGCGAGGCCTTCGGGTAATGGTTACGGCTGATTTACGGTCCACAATAAAAGGTGTTGTTTTGTCTGCTTCAAGGTCCTTGGAACTGTCCATTGAAATCAGACTTTGCCGATTTGGTGATCCACTTGAAAACGTTGGGTCCTACTAATACAGTTACACTTTAGAACTGTCCCCTCCATTCATTTAAATGTTTTAGGGGCCCATTTACTCTTAAATATTTGCGGATAATCCATCAAAAACGCCCGTTTTTAGGGGTTAGCCACAAATATTAAGTTTCTCCCAAATGTAAACCGGAGGGACCGCAGCAGGAATCTCCGATCCCTCCTGCCCCGCTCGCAGGTGCTTCCCCAGTAGGCAGTGCAGTTAGTGTGGGGACAGTGCCAACCGTGCATGCACATAGACCCCCCGGCTGAACACATCGCAGGGATGGGCTCCGAAACAGAGGGATACATCACAGTACATCAGACAGAAGCCAGCACTGTGTGAGCCTGTCCTGACTGCTGGTAGTCCCTGATTAGGACATCCCAGTATATCAGATAGAAACCAGCACTGTGTCGGCCTGTCCTGACTGCTGGTAGTCCCTGATTAGGACATCCCAGTATATCAGATAGAAACCAGCACTGTGTGAGCCTGTCCTGTCTGTGGTAGTCCCTGATTAGGACATTGCAGCACATCAGACAGAAACCAGCACTGTGTGAGCCTTTCCTTTCTGTGGTAGTCCCTGATTAGGACATCCCAGTAAATTAGACAGAAACCAGCACTGTGTGAGAATGTCCTGACTGCTGGTAGTCCCTGATTAGGACATTACAGTACATCAGACAGGAACCAGCACTGTGTGAGCCTGTCCTGTCTGTGGTAGTCCCTGATTAGTACATTACAGCACATCAGACAGGAACCAGCACTGTGTCAGCCTGTCATGTCTGTGGTAGTCCCTGATTAGTACATTACAGCACATCAGACAGGAACCAGCACTGTGCGAGCCTGTCCTGTCCGTGGTAGTCCCTGATTAGGACATTGCAGCACATCAGACAGGAACCAGCACTGTGTGAGCCTGTCCTGTCTGTGGTAGTCCCTGATTAGGACATACAGCACATCAGACAGGAACCAGCACTGTGAGAGCCTGTCCTGTCTGTGGTAGTCCCTGATGAGTACATTACAGCACATCAGACAGGAACCAGCACTGTGTGAGCCTGTCATGTCTGTGGTAGTCCCTGATTAGTACATTACAGCACATCAGACAGGAACCAGCACTGTGTCAGCCTGTCATGTCTGTGGTAGTCCCTGATTAGTACATTACAGCATATCAGACAGGAACCAGCACTGTGTGAGCCTGTCCTGTCTGTGCTAGTCCCTGATTAGGACATACAGCACATCAGACAGGAACCAGCACTGTGTGAGCCTGTCCTGTCTGTGGTAGTCCCTGATTAGGACATTGAAGCACATCAAACAGGAACCAGCACTGTGTGAGCCTGTCCATTCTGTGGTAGTCCCTGATTAGGACATCCCAGTAAATTAGACAGAAACCAGCACTGTGTGAGAATGTCCTGACTGCTGGTGGTCCCTGATTAGGACATACAGAACATCAGACAGGAACCAGCAGTGTGTGAGCCTGCTCTGTTTGTGGTAGTCCCTGATTAGGACATTGCAGCACATCAGACAGGAACCAGCACTGTGATAGTCCCTGATTAGGACATCCCAGTGCATCAGACAGGAACCAGCACTGTGTGAGCCTGCCCTGTCTGTGCTAGTCCCTGATTAGGACATTACAGCACATAGGCAGGAACCAGCTCTGTGTGAGCCTGTCCTGACTGCTGGTAGTCCCTGATTAGGACATTGCAGCACATCAGACAGGAACCAGCACTGCATGAGCCTGTCCTGCATGTGGTGGTCCCTGATTAGGACATACAGCACATCAGACAGGAACCAGCACTGTGTGAGCCTGTCCTGACTGTGGTAGTCCCTGATTAGTACATTACAGCATATCAGACAGGAACCAGCACTGTGTGAGCTTGTCCTGTCTGTGATAGTCCCTGATTAGGACATACAGCACATCAGACAGGAACCAGCACTGTGTGAGCCTGTCCTGTCTGTGGTAGTCCCTGATTAGGACATTGCAGCATATCAGACAGGAACCAGCACTGTGTGAGCCTTTCCTGTCTGTGGTAGTCCCTGATTAGGACATACAGCACATCAGACAGGAACCAGCACTGTCTGAGCCTGTCCTGTCTATGGTAGTCCCTGATTAGGACATTGCAGCACATCAGACAGGAACAAGCACTGTGTGAGCCTGTCCATTCTGTGGTAGTCCCTGATTACAACATACAGCACATAAGACAGGAATCAGCACTGTGTGAGCCTGTCCTGACAGCTGGTAGTCCCTGATTAGGACATACAGCACGTCAGACAGGAATCAGCACTGTGCGAGGCTGTCCTGTCTGTGGTAGTCCCTGATTAGGACATTGCAGCACATCAGACAGGAATCAGCACTGTGTCAGCCTGTCCTGTCTGTGGTAGTCCCTGATTACAACATACAGCACATCAGACAGGAAACAGCACTGTGCGAGCCTGTCCTGTCTGTGGTAGTCCCTGATTAGGACATTGCAGCATATCAGACAGGAAACAGCACTGTGTGAGCCTGTCCTGTCTGTGGTAGTCCCTGATTAGGACATTGCAGCACGTCAGACAGGAATCAGCACTGTGCGAGCCTGTCCTGTCTGTGGTAATCCCTGATTAGGACATATAGCACATCAGACAGGAATCAGCACTGTGGGGGTTATTCTAGTCCATTCTTTCTGACAAAATCCTTCTTAGATGGACAAAACCATGTGCACTGCGGGTGGGGCAGATGTAACTTGTGCAGAGAGAATTAGATTTGGGTGGGGTTTTTCTTCAAAGTGAGATCTATATTGAAGTGTAAAATCATGCAGTCAGTATTTTCCCTGCACAGAAACAAAATAACTCACCCAAATCTAATTCTCTCTGCACATGTTACATCTGCCCCCCTGCAGTGCACATGGTTTTGTCCATCTAAGAAGGATTTTGTCCGAAAGAATGAACTAGAATAAACCCCTGTGTGAGCTGGTCCTGACAGCTGGTAGTCCCTGATTAGGACATTGCAGCACATAAGACAGGAACCAGCACTGTGAGAGCCTGTCCTGTCTGTGGTAGTCCCTGATTAGGACATACATCACATCAGACAGGAACCAGCACTGTGTGAGCCTGTCCTGACAGCTGGTAGTCCTGATTAGGACATTGCAGCACATCAAACAGGAACCAGCACTGTGCAAGCCTGTCCTGTCTGTGGTAGTCCCTGATTAGGACATTGCAGCACATCAGACCGGAACCAGCACTGTGTGAGCCTGTCCTGACTGCTGGTAGTCCCTGATTAGGACATTGCAGCACATCAGACAGGAACTAGCACTGTGAGAGCCTGTCCTGTCTGTGGTAGTCCCTGATTAGGACAATGCAGCACATCAGACAGAAACCAGCACTGTGTGAGCCTGTCCTGTCTGTGGTAGTCCCTGATTAGGACATTGCAGCACATCAGACAGGAACCAGCACTGTGAGAGCCTGTCCTGTCTGTGGTAGTCCCTGATTAGTACATTACAGCACATCAGACAGGAACCAGCACTGTGTGAGCCTGTCCTGACTGCTGGTAGTCCCTGATTAGGACATTGCAGCACATCAGACAGGAACCAGCACTGTGCGAGCCTGTCCTGTCTGTGGTAGTCCCTGATTAGGACATACAGCACATCAGACAGGAATCAGCACTGTGCGAGCCTGTCCTGTCTGTGGTAGTCCCTGATTAGGACATACAGCACATCAGACAGGAACCAGCACTGTGTGAGCCTGTCCTGACTGCTGGTAGTCCCTGATTAGGACATTGCAGCACATCAGACAGGAACCAGCACTGTGCGAACCTGTCCTGTCTGTGGTAGTCCCTGATTAGGACATACAGCACATCAGACAGGAATCAGCACTGTGCGAGCCTGTCCTGTCTGTGGTAGTCCCTGATTAGTACATTACAGCACATCAGACAGGAACCAGCACTGTGATAGTCCCTGATTAGGACATCCCAGTGCATCAGACAGGAACCAGCACTGTGTGAGCCTGCCCTGTCTGTGCTAGTCCCTGATTAGGACATTACAGCACATAGGCAGGAACCAGCTCTGTGTGAGCCTGTCCTGACTGCTGGTAGTCCCTGATTTGGACATTGCAGCACATCAGACAGGAACCAGCACTGCATGAGCCTGTCCTGCATGTGGTAGTCCCTGATTAGGACATACAGCACATCAGACAGGAACCAGCACTGTGTGAGCCTGTCCTGACTGTGGTAGTCCCTGATTAGTACATTACAGCATATCAGACAGGAACCAGCACTGTGTGAGCTTGTCCTGTCTGTGATAGTCCCTGATTAGGACATACAGCACATCAGACAGGAACCAGCACTGTGTGAGCCTGTCCTGTCTGTGGTAGTCCCTGATTAGGACATTGCAGCATATCAGACAGGAACCAGCACTGTGTGAGCCTTTCCTGTCTGTGGTAGTCCCTGATTAGGACATACAGCACATCAGACAGGAACCAGCACTGTCTGAGCCTGTCCTGTCTATGGTAGTCCCTGATTAGGACATTGCAGCACATCAGACAGGAACAAGCACTGTGTGAGCCTGTCCATTCTGTGGTAGTCCCTGATTACAACATACAGCACATAAGACAGGAATCAGCACTGTGTGAGCCTGTCCTGACAGCTGGTAGTCCCTGATTAGGACATACAGCATGTCAGACAGGAATCAGCACTGTGCGAGGCTGTCCTGTCTGTGGTAGTCCCTGATTAGGACATTGCAGCACATCAGACAGGAATCAGCACTGTGTCATCCTGTCCTGTCTGTGGTAGTCCCTGATTACAACATACAGCACATCAGACAGGAAACAGCACTGTGTGAGCCTGTCCTGTCTGTGGTAGTCCCTGATTAGGACATTGCAGCACGTCAGACAGGAATCAGCACTGTGCGAGCCTGTCCTGTCTGTGGTAATCCCTGATTAGGACATACAGCACATCAGATAGGAATCAGCACTGTGCGAGCCTGTCCTGTCTGTGGTAATCCCTGATTAGGACATACAGCACATCAGACAGGAATCAGCACTGTGGGGGTTATTCTAGTCCATTCTTTCTGACAAAATCCTTCTTAGATGGACAAAACCATGTGCACTGCGGGTGGGGCAGATGTAACTTGTGCAGAGAGAATTAGATTTGGGTGGGGTTTTTCTTCAAAGTGAGATCTATATTGAAGTGTAAAATCATGCAGTCAGTATTTTCCCTGCACAGAAACAAAATAACTCACCCAAATCTAATTCTCTCTGCACATGTTACATCTGCCCCCCTGCAGTGCACATGGTTTTGTCCATCTAAGAAGGATTTTGTCAGAAAGAATGAACTAGAATAAACCCCTGTCTGAGCCGGTCCTGACAGCTGGTAGTCCCTGATTAGGACATTGCAGCACATCAGACAGGAACCAGCACTGTGAGAGCCTGTCCTGTCTGTGGTAGTCCCTGATTAGGACATACATCACATCAGACAGGAACCAGCACTGTGTGAGCCTGTCCTGACAGCTGGTAGTCCTGATTAGGACATTGCAGCACATCAAACAGGAACCAGCACTGTGCAAGCCTGTCCTGTCTGTGGTAGTCCATGATTAGGACATTGCAGCACATCAGACAGGAACCAGCACTGTGTGAGCCTGTCCTGACTGCTGGTAGTCCCTGATTAGGACATTGCAGCACATCAGACAAGAACCAGCACTGTGAGAGCCTGTCCTGTCTGTGGTAGTCCCTGATTAGGACATTGCAGCACATCAGACAGGAACCAGCACTGTGAGAGCCTGTCCTGTCTGTGGTAGTCCCTGATTAGTACATTACAGCACATCAGACAGGAACCAGCACTGTGTGAGCCTGTCCTGACTGCTGGTAGTCCCTGATTAGGACATTGCAGCACATCAGACAGGAACCAGCACTGTGCGAGCCTGTCCTGTCTGTGGTAGTCCCTGATTAGGACATACAGCACATCAGACAGGAATCAGCACTGTGCGAGCCTGTCCTGACTGCTAGTAGTCCCTGATTAGGACATTGCAGCACATCAGACAAGAACCAGCACTGTGCGAGCCTGTCCTGTCTGTGGTAGTCCCTGATTAGGACATACAGCACATCAGACAGGAATCAGCACTGTGCGAGCCTGTCCTGTCTGTGGTAGTCCCTGATTAGTACATTGCAGCACATCAGACAGGAACCAGCACTGTGTGAGCCTGTCCTGTCTGTGGTAGTCCCTGATTAGGACATACAGCACATCAGACAGGAACCAGCACTGTGAGAGCCTGTCCTGTCTGTGGTAGTCCCTGATGAGTACATTACAGCACATCAGACAGGAACCAGCACTGTTTGAGCCTGTCATGTCTGTGGTAGTCCCTGATTAGTACATTACAGCACATCAGACAGGAACCAGCACTGTGTCAGCCTGTCATGTCTGTGGTAGTCCCTGATTAGTACATTACAGCATATCAGACAGGAACCAGCACTGTGTGAGCCTGTCCTGTCTGTGCTAGTCCCTGATTAGGACATACAGCACATCAGACAGGAACCAGCACTGTGTGAGCCTGTCCTGTCTGTGGTAGTCCCTGATTAGGACATTGAAGCACATCAGACAGGAACCAGCACTGTGTGAGCCTGTCCATTCTGTGGTAGTCCCTGATTAGGACATCCCAGTAAATTAGACAGAAACCAGCACTGTGTGAGAATGTCCTGACTGCTGGTGGTCCCTGATTAGGACATACAGAACATCAGACAGGAACCAGCAGTGTGTGAGCCTGCTCTGTTTGTGGTAGTCCCTGATTAGGACATTGCAGCACATCAGACAGGAACCAGCACTGTGATAGTCCCTGATTAGGACATCCCAGTGCATCAGACAGGAACCAGCACTGTGTGAGCCTGCCCTGTCTGTGCTAGTCCCTGATTAGGACATTACAGCACATAGGCAGGAACCAGCTCTGTGTGAGCCTGTCCTGACTGCTGGTAGTCCCTGATTAGGACATTGCAGCACATCAGACAGGAACCAGCACTGCATGAGCCTGTCCTGCATGTGGTGGTCCCTGATTAGGACATACAGCACATCAGACAGGAACCAGCACTGTGTGAGCCTGTCCTGACTGTGGTAGTCCCTGATTAGTACATTACAGCATATCAGACAGGAACCAGCACTGTGTGAGCTTGTCCTGTCTGTGATAGTCCCTGATTAGGACATACAGCACATCAGACAGGAACCAGCACTGTGTGAGCCTGTCCTGTCTGTGGTAGTCCCTGATTAGGACATTGCAGCATATCAGACAGGAACCAGCACTGTGTGAGCCTTTCCTGTCTGTGGTAGTCCCTGATTAGGACATACAGCACATCAGACAGGAACCAGCACTGTCTGAGCCTGTCCTGTCTATGGTAGTCCCTGATTAGGACATTGCAGCACATCAGACAGGAACAAGCACTGTGTGAGCCTGTCCATTCTGTGGTAGTCCCTGATTACAACATACAGCACATAAGACAGGAATCAGCACTGTGTGAGCCTGTCCTGACAGCTGGTAGTCCCTGATTAGGACATACAGCACGTCAGACAGGAATCAGCACTGTGCGAGGCTGTCCTGTCTGTGGTAGTCCCTGATTAGGACATTGCAGCACATCAGACAGGAATCAGCACTGTGTCAGCCTGTCCTGTCTGTGGTAGTCCCTGATTACAACATACAGCACATCAGACAGGAAACAGCACTGTGCGAGCCTGTCCTGTCTGTGGTAGTCCCTGATTAGGACATTGCAGCATATCAGACAGGAAACAGCACTGTGTGAGCCTGTCCTGTCTGTGGTAGTCCCTGATTAGGACATTGCAGCACGTCAGACAGGAATCAGCACTGTGCGAGCCTGTCCTGTCTGTGGTAATCCCTGATTAGGACATATAGCACATCAGACAGGAATCAGCACTGTGGGGGTTATTCTAGTCCATTCTTTCTGACAAAATCCTTCTTAGATGGACAAAACCATGTGCACTGCGGGTGGGGCAGATGTAACTTGTGCAGAGAGAATTAGATTTGGGTGGGGTTTTTCTTCAAAGTGAGATCTATATTGAAGTGTAAAATCATGCAGTCAGTATTTTCCCTGCACAGAAACAAAATAACTCACCCAAATCTAATTCTCTCTGCACATGTTACATCTGCCCCCCTGCAGTGCACATGGTTTTGTCCATCTAAGAAGGATTTTGTCCGAAAGAATGAACTAGAATAAACCCCTGTGTGAGCTGGTCCTGACAGCTGGTAGTCCCTGATTAGGACATTGCAGCACATAAGACAGGAACCAGCACTGTGAGAGCCTGTCCTGTCTGTGGTAGTCCCTGATTAGGACATACATCACATCAGACAGGAACCAGCACTGTGTGAGCCTGTCCTGACAGCTGGTAGTCCTGATTAGGACATTGCAGCACATCAAACAGGAACCAGCACTGTGCAAGCCTGTCCTGTCTGTGGTAGTCCCTGATTAGGACATTGCAGCACATCAGACCGGAACCAGCACTGTGTGAGCCTGTCCTGACTGCTGGTAGTCCCTGATTAGGACATTGCAGCACATCAGACAGGAACTAGCACTGTGAGAGCCTGTCCTGTCTGTGGTAGTCCCTGATTAGGACAATGCAGCACATCAGACAGAAACCAGCACTGTGTGAGCCTGTCCTGTCTGTGGTAGTCCCTGATTAGGACATTGCAGCACATCAGACAGGAACCAGCACTGTGAGAGCCTGTCCTGTCTGTGGTAGTCCCTGATTAGTACATTACAGCACATCAGACAGGAACCAGCACTGTGTGAGCCTGTCCTGACTGCTGGTAGTCCCTGATTAGGACATTGCAGCACATCAGACAGGAACCAGCACTGTGCGAGCCTGTCCTGTCTGTGGTAGTCCCTGATTAGGACATACAGCACATCAGACAGGAATCAGCACTGTGCGAGCCTGTCCTGTCTGTGGTAGTCCCTGATTAGGACATACAGCACATCAGACAGGAACCAGCACTGTGTGAGCCTGTCCTGACTGCTGGTAGTCCCTGATTAGGACATTGCAGCACATCAGACAGGAACCAGCACTGTGCGAACCTGTCCTGTCTGTGGTAGTCCCTGATTAGGACATACAGCACATCAGACAGGAATCAGCACTGTGCGAGCCTGTCCTGTCTGTGGTAGTCCCTGATTAGTACATTACAGCACATCAGACAGGAACCAGCACTGTGATAGTCCCTGATTAGGACATCCCAGTGCATCAGACAGGAACCAGCACTGTGTGAGCCTGCCCTGTCTGTGCTAGTCCCTGATTAGGACATTACAGCACATAGGCAGGAACCAGCTCTGTGTGAGCCTGTCCTGACTGCTGGTAGTCCCTGATTTGGACATTGCAGCACATCAGACAGGAACCAGCACTGCATGAGCCTGTCCTGCATGTGGTAGTCCCTGATTAGGACATACAGCACATCAGACAGGAACCAGCACTGTGTGAGCCTGTCCTGACTGTGGTAGTCCCTGATTAGTACATTACAGCATATCAGACAGGAACCAGCACTGTGTGAGCTTGTCCTGTCTGTGATAGTCCCTGATTAGGACATACAGCACATCAGACAGGAACCAGCACTGTGTGAGCCTGTCCTGTCTGTGGTAGTCCCTGATTAGGACATTGCAGCATATCAGACAGGAACCAGCACTGTGTGAGCCTTTCCTGTCTGTGGTAGTCCCTGATTAGGACATACAGCACATCAGACAGGAACCAGCACTGTCTGAGCCTGTCCTGTCTATGGTAGTCCCTGATTAGGACATTGCAGCACATCAGACAGGAACAAGCACTGTGTGAGCCTGTCCATTCTGTGGTAGTCCCTGATTACAACATACAGCACATAAGACAGGAATCAGCACTGTGTGAGCCTGTCCTGACAGCTGGTAGTCCCTGATTAGGACATACAGCATGTCAGACAGGAATCAGCACTGTGCGAGGCTGTCCTGTCTGTGGTAGTCCCTGATTAGGACATTGCAGCACATCAGACAGGAATCAGCACTGTGTCATCCTGTCCTGTCTGTGGTAGTCCCTGATTACAACATACAGCACATCAGACAGGAAACAGCACTGTGTGAGCCTGTCCTGTCTGTGGTAGTCCCTGATTAGGACATTGCAGCACGTCAGACAGGAATCAGCACTGTGCGAGCCTGTCCTGTCTGTGGTAATCCCTGATTAGGACATACAGCACATCAGATAGGAATCAGCACTGTGCGAGCCTGTCCTGTCTGTGGTAATCCCTGATTAGGACATACAGCACATCAGACAGGAATCAGCACTGTGGGGGTTATTCTAGTCCATTCTTTCTGACAAAATCCTTCTTAGATGGACAAAACCATGTGCACTGCGGGTGGGGCAGATGTAACTTGTGCAGAGAGAATTAGATTTGGGTGGGGTTTTTCTTCAAAGTGAGATCTATATTGAAGTGTAAAATCATGCAGTCAGTATTTTCCCTGCACAGAAACAAAATAACTCACCCAAATCTAATTCTCTCTGCACATGTTACATCTGCCCCCCTGCAGTGCACATGGTTTTGTCCATCTAAGAAGGATTTTGTCAGAAAGAATGAACTAGAATAAACCCCTGTCTGAGCCGGTCCTGACAGCTGGTAGTCCCTGATTAGGACATTGCAGCACATCAGACAGGAACCAGCACTGTGAGAGCCTGTCCTGTCTGTGGTAGTCCCTGATTAGGACATACATCACATCAGACAGGAACCAGCACTGTGTGAGCCTGTCCTGACAGCTGGTAGTCCTGATTAGGACATTGCAGCACATCAAACAGGAACCAGCACTGTGCAAGCCTGTCCTGTCTGTGGTAGTCCCTGATTAGGACATTGCAGCACATCAGACAGGAACCAGCACTGTGAGAGCCTGTCCTGTCTGTGGTAGTCCCTGATTAGTACATTACAGCACATCAGACAGGAACCAGCACTGTGTGAGCCTGTCCTGACTGCTGGTAGTCCCTGATTAGGACATTGCAGCACATCAGACAGGAACCAGCACTGTGCGAGCCTGTCCTGTCTGTGGTAGTCCCTGATTAGGACATACAGCACATCAGACAGGAATCAGCACTGTGCGAGCCTGTCCTGACTGCTAGTAGTCCCTGATTAGGACATTGCAGCACATCAGACAGGAACCAGCACTGTGCGAGCCTGTCCTGTCTGTGGTAGTCCCTGATTAGGACATACAGCACATCAGACAGGAATCAGCACTGTGCGAGCCTGTCCTGTCTGTGGTAGTCCCTGATTAGTACATTACAGCACATCAGACAGGAACCAGCACTGTGTGAGCCTGTCCTGACTGCTGGTAGTCCCTGATTAGGACATTGCAGCACATCAGACAGGAACCAGCACTGTGCGAGCCTGTCCTGTCTGTGGTAGTCCCTGATTAGGACATACAGCACATCAGACAGGAATCAGCACTGTGCGAGCCTGTCCTGTCTGTGGTAGTCCCTGATTAGGACATACAGCACATCAGACAGTAACCAGCACTGTGTGAGCCTGTCCTGACAGCTGGTAGTCCCTGATTAGGACATTGCAGCACCTCAGACAGGAACCAGCTGTGTCTGAACCTGTTCCTTTCGGGTCACTGTCATTCTGATTTCTCCATGTCTTTATGAACAATGCATTGTGTTTATTTGCAGCTTATTAAGGGGGGCTGTTTGTTTAGGGCCGTCAGCAGGGATTGATGGGGTATCGCAATGAATTTGTCCCCCGACGCGTCTCTATGAGCGCCTGATGGATTTAGGTTTATTATCTATTAGGAACAGCGGGAGACGCAGCCACCCGCACCCATTCATCAAAGAGGGGGGGACATGCAGATTCCTAATCAAAACATTTTACTCTAAATGGTCTCGAACTAATTAAGTAACTGTTAATTAAAGTTCAGCAGACAGGGGATTGTTCTGAGACTCGTCACGCCTTATCAATCTACCAGTTATTGATAACATCCTTTCAAACTGGGGGTGGGGGGGAGAGGAGATCGGAGCGCTAGAGGGACAGGAATACAGGGAGGGAGAGAAGATTAAGTGATAGGGAGAGGGGAGAGGATGGGGTGTAGTAAGCAGACAGAGGGGGAACAGGGACCAGGGGAACAGAAGGGGTGAGGAGCGGAGGCATTACAGTGCCAATTCAGACCTGTCCACCGCCCCGCCAAACCGTTTTCCTGGGACAGTCCCATTATTTTGGGAATGCCTTCAGTGACTATCACAGTCGCCACGGCGTACTCACAGAGGCGGGTGGCCGGGCAGGGGGCTGGCACATGGGGATACGCAGCATTTCTTACGCATCCCCAGGAAAACGGCGTGCGCGCCCAGAAAAACACTGGACGTCCCCATGCAAACACAGGCGGGTCGAAGCCTCCATCATACCTCCCAACTTTGTCCTGCACCGGAGAGGGACCCCCGCACGCCCAACTTTTTGGGGGCATGGCTAACCACTTTTTAAGCTAATTTCCACCCGTGCTCCCACAGCCTGAAATAAGCACAATGTAGGGTGAGGAGGTGCGGCACTCGTTCTCTCATGAATCAAAGAAGACGACAGGACATAATACTGAAGGTATCCTGAAGATAGTGCCGATTAAAGCACTGAAACGTTGACATGTCAACATGTCCTGTCGTCTTTTTTGATTCATGAGAGAACCGAGTGCCGCACCTCCTCACCCTATATATATATATATATATATATATATACTTGTTTCCTAGAACGGCGCCCGGATTTCCTACGTACGGCACCGTAGGGAAATCAAATCGCATTGCATCGCATGGGCCATTATAATTTTTTTCATGTACATTTTTTTCCCCACTATATCGCATCGCATTGCATGTCCCGCAAAATCGCATGCGATCCCATGCCATTTTATAGGCTGTGCGATGCCATGACATTAGGTATACAATAATATGATTGTATGTCCCAAAAACAGATTTAACGCACCCCCCTCCCCCCCACTATCCACGCCAGCCCGAAGCATGGCGAGCGCAGCGGAACGCGTCCTCCGACTTTTTCATTACCCCACTATCCACGTCGGCGTGGAGTTGATTTTATATAGTGTGGCGAGCGCAGCTGATTCAGGCCAATACATGTAAAGTAATCAGTGTCCGCTCACCACACTATATAAAATCAACTCCACTATATAAAAACAAGTACCTATATATATACTGTACTATTTATTCAGCTGTTCTACTATATATAGTGAGACAATATATGGAAGCAGGGGAGCCCGGCAGCGCTGCTATCTGTGCCGTCCCCCCCCCCCCCTCCTCCTCCTCCCATCTTTATAATGATAATTTGACTTCAATCAGGGAAGTGTCTAACCAGAACAAGAGATTTTTGCTTATCAACAGCCGGTCTCTGCGGTAATTTGTTTTAATTAGTTTAAAGCCTGCTGTAATAATCCTGTACAGTTATATATCTATTCACTTAACTCCCGACGCCTTCCCGCGGCAGCTTCCATCAATCCCGAGCAATCACTTAACCCCTCGGTGCCTGGGATGCCAATTCCCTGATGGGTTAAAATACACCGCCTCAATGATACACAGATGAGGGCATACCGCCGCCTGTATAAGTATATGTTGCAGCTAATGCCTAAGATATGGATTGTGTCAACATTATCTGGAAAACATCAAAAACATTAGATAATCCAGGCGTTTGTGGGAAAATATTGAAGAACAGAAATTTCGTAGCGATTTTCTCCCTAAAACATCTGCAGTGTAGATGATCATCGGACCCATTGTTATACGGTTATATCCCTTGTACACTGCTGCTGGGGTCCCCGAAAAATTACCTGTGTACCCAAACCGGGTAGTGAGCAGGGATGGACCCAGGTAACGGGGTAGTGTCAACAGGTGAACCGGTCATTCCACCCAGGTAATATATAAACAGCTGGATCCTTGAACAGAGTATAAATGCCATGCCCGTGTGCCAATCATACATATTAAAATACATTTTAGAAAATAATGATCCACTCTTACAACCAGTAACCTTACCCACTGATCCACTCTTACAGCCAGATATGCCTGTTCCATCTTTGTGTATGTATAGTGGCTCTGGCCACACCCATACAGACCTAACCACACCCACATAACATAAATCATACACACACACACAGTCTTCAGCTTTACAGTAGGCCCTTAATTCGGCACTGGGTTTAGGCAGCTGGGTGTAGGGGTTACGCAATAGCAAGGAGGTTGAGGGTGAGAGGGGTTGGGTTAGGCTGCTAGAAGGCAGGGTTAAAGGGATAGGGGAGCAGGATAGGGTTCGTTGCAAGGTGAAAGCCAGAGATATCAGTGTACCGGGCCCCAAGATTTCTGTTGTCGTCCTACAAAGACAATAGTAGGGAGACTCGGAAACTTGGAGAAGTACAATGCCTTCCCAAATCTTCCCACTTCCCTAGATAAGTGGTATAGATAGGGCCATGAAGGCTCAGCTTGTTCAAATCACGTGCTCCAGCCACTTTCTGCACAATAAATCTGTGGCATGAGCGATTGTGTCTGTAAATCATCTAATTATCATTTGGGCAATTTATATACTTAATGGATGCTGTGCAGAATTCATTAGACTAAAGCCTTTAAAAAAATAATTCTATGTAAACTAGAAGGTGACTGGGAAATAAAGTGAGGTGAGCACCCCCCTTCCCAAAATATATATATATATATATATATATATATATATATATATATATATATATATATATATATATATAACATTTTACCTCCAATTCTCCAATTTTGAAGTATCCCAAAGCCACTGAAGGCTCATTCACAGATAGTAAAGTGAATGACAGGGGGTGTGGCCAGCAGCTCACAGAATGATGGCCATTCCCCCACAGCAGCAAAAAATGGGTGGGGTCTTGTGGGAAGAGCTGTGATCCTAGACCATGCCCCCTGGTCACGAGGCCATGCCCCCTTGTCACTAGGCTATCATTTTCTAGGATGCAATAGAGAAAAGATTGACAGAAGGGCCCCCTTGTACCATTAGTTGGAACATAGGGCCCTTACAAACTTTTTCCCCATAGAAAAAGTTTGTAAGGGCCCCTATGTACCAACTGATGGTGAAATATGTATATAGCATATACAGTATAACTTATACAGTAGAGATGGGCCCCCTTCCGCTCTGGGTCCCATAGCAGCTGCGCTCGCTGTACTTATGATAGTTACACCCTTTCCAATTCCACCTTAAACATTAAAGTCATGCTGACACCTCTTGGTGCCCACTGTCCTTACCGTATCTATAAATGTGTGCACCTCTGTTGCATACCTCCCAACTTTATCAATATCAGAATAGGGACACTCGCCCGAAAAGGGGGAGTGGCGAATGTAAATGAGGGTGCATGCGCACAGCATCTATTCTGTCAGATTGGGGGGGACTCCCAACTGACACCCCCCCTCCCCCTGCAGCGGGACACTGACGGCCGCGGGAGGGAGGCGGGAACGTCCCCAAAAACCGGGACAGTTGGGAGGTATGCTGTTACCAAATTAGGACAAATTGGAAGCAGGGGTGCCGGCTTATGTTTTTGCCAGTGGGTGCTCCCCCCAGTCCTGGCAGCGCCGCAGGGGGTCCTGGCAGCGCCACAGCGGGGTCCTGGCAGCGCCGCAGCGGGGTTCCAGCAGCAGATATGCCATCAGCAGTGGGGGTCCCTGCGGAAGATAGGAACTAGCAGCAGTATTAATACCGCTACTAGTTGCCATCCGCCGCATGGACCCCCGCTGCTGACGGCATATCCACTGCTGGGACCCTGCTGAGGCACTGCCAGGATCACTGCGGGTGCTCCTCACCTTCCGTGGGTGCTCAGGCCCCAGAGAACCCCCGGTTTTGGCGCCTATGATTGGAAGTAAACTGGGCCATTACCCATATGTTGGTGCAGCGCTGTTATAATTATCATGGCCCAGATGCACTAAGCTTTAAGTGATAAAATGGAGAGTGATAAACAACCAACCAATCAGCTCCTGCCTGACATTTTTCAAACACAGCCTGTAACATGGCAGGTAGAAGCTGATTGGCTGGCTGGTTATTATTTGGTGGTTTATTTTAAATATTTAAGCTAGTTTTGATCAGTTTAAACTAATTTAAATAAATTGTGGCCAAGAAAGAACGGCTACTAAACTAAGCTCCACCCCCAACACTGCATACGTAATCAAACTACCTTACCAAGCAGTATCCACTCAACCTACTACATGGACTACCACCCAGACAGGTGGCCTCGCTGCCCCCGAGCGGGTGATCGAGCGAAAGGCCTAAGTCAATGAATAGGCGAGCGCACCGAAAACAATCTATATACATTGCATCAACAGGTAATGAAGGCTAAAAACTATTAACCTGACGTTCTTTCCCGCCTATCAGCCAACGCGATTAAAACACCCACATTTTAAAAAAAAACCTTTTAACTATTGAAAACCAGGGAAGGGAGGGAGGGAAAATTCGGCAGGAAAGAGAGGAAGACTCCTTCCCTTCCTGCCTTAAAGTTCAGCTAACTCTGCCATTCCCAAGCACCTTATTGGATCCCCAAGTCACATGCTTCCCAAGGGTCACACACACAGCCTGGGATGTTTAACCCATTCCACGCCTAGTGCTGACATTACATTAATCTACTACGTCTATTCGTATTCATGGCATATTCCTATTCTTATTTGCGAATACGAATGTATACGCCAAAAACGGCTAGGAATCACCATTCATTTGAATAATATTGGCGTTAAAATACGCCACAGGTCCCCCATATGGATTTCTTACGGACCAGCGGACGTAGGATACCGACCTAGGTATGTATCTGTATGTATGGGCTCAGGGTGTAATAAAGTTATACTTTACTGGTTTGTGTGGTTATTTCACTATTTGTACTTCTGTGGGACTACAAGTCCCAGCAGACCCTTTAATGCCCCGCATTCTAGGACTTGTGGTTCTCCAAGTCCCTGCATGCAGTGCAGGCTTGCTGGGACTTGTAGTTAAACATATAATACACAATAGTTAGTTTTATTTTTTACACCAACATCAGCCCGTTACTCACAGACTGGGGACAGCCCCAGGCTTCAGTTTGGGTCGGTAAATTCTGGAGGGAGGAACCCCTTAATTGGGGGGTTTTCACTTCCCAGGATCCCTGCCCTGGCTGACCGATCAGGGGGTTAATGCTTTGGGCAGGGCGACTTGTATACAAAGGGCAGTATTCAATGTGAATACTGGCGACGTGCATCGAATCCTGTTTAGGATTCGCTGCACATTCGCCACTGCTCGCTGCGTTCCGGAGCCTCGCCGGCTCCGGTATTCAACGAGTCAGGGGCTCGCTGCTCCTGACTGGCGAATTTGAGCTCCCTGCGGCAGACGCCGCAGGGAGCCTGAGGACGGTGGCAGGCAGGGAGTTGGAAGTCCAGAACGTTTGTGAGGCGGAGGTGGGCTCCCCGGGTGCTAGGCAGCACAGGCTTCCCCCCGGGGGTGCCAGCAGGGGACCGGGTATATTCACTACACCCGATCATGCATATATAATGATCGGGTGAAGTGAATATATGAATATCTAATGAGCGGCTCGGCTCCCGGCCCCCTGCTGGCTGGTCTGTGTAAAAAAAAAAATATATATATATATTTTTTTTTTATTAAATATATATTCATGTGCTTACAGCACATGAATAAAAATATCATGCCCCTCCTCAGAATAAAATTCCCGATTTTTTTACACCAATTGTAAAACACAAAACACTTTATTTTAAAAGTTCACCTTCCACTTCACCATAAAAAGATAGCGATTGCTACTCGGTGAATCATGGCGACAAAAACCTTGAAATGTATTTGCCATCTGGTCATTGAATAGGGTGATTCACCGTTTTAGTCAGAAATTCGTCTTACAGCACAAAATCGCCATAAAAACCTGGCGAATCAGCCTCATTGAATACCGCCCATTGTCTCACCCCGGCTGTGGCATTACCCTGCTGGCTGTTTTGGCATGGTGCTGGTTCACAAAATACGGGGGACCCCCTACTCTTTTTGTCCCCCGTAAACCAGGACCAGCCCTCTGTCCTGGTGTCGGTTTTTTAAAAAATACAGGGGACCCCTATTTAATTTGCTCCCTGAAATTTTTAAAACCAGGAGCGGCTCTTTGAGCCTGGGGCTGGTTATGCCTGTGGGGGAGGGACCCCACGCCATTTTTAAAAATTAATTACTTTTACTATTTTTTTTATACTGCAGCCTGCATGGATCTGACTGATATGATGGATCTGACTGATATGACGAATCTGTCTGATATGATGGATCTGACTGATATGATGGATCTGACTGATATGATGGATCTGACTGATATGACGGATCTGACTGATATGACGGATCTGTCTGATATGATGGATCTGACTGATATGATGGAACTGACTGATATGATGGATCTGACTGATATGATGGATCTGACTGAGATGATGGATCTGACTGATCCGTACATCCTGCCGACTCTTATTTGTATTTAACTGACATATATTTGGCCGCTAAATACGAATCAGCCAGAATACGACTGGCTATGCCATCGGCCAAATACAAATCCGTAAATATGGCAGATTAGTAAATCTGTCCTATTTCCAAATCATATTTCCCAAAAAATATGTCCGCAGCCAGTCGTATTGATGCGTATTAAAAATACGAATATTCTTAGTAAATTTCCCTCATAGGGGTTTATGTACTAAGATGTGAGGTCTATTTCAGATGGCATCTTGCTATGGGCAACCAGATTCCATCTATTATCTTCCAAAAGGTGCTAAATAAATAACAATTTCATTCTGATTGGTTGCCTATAGCAACATCCCATCTTAGTAAATAAACCCCCATAGACGTCTGGCCCCAATTTAGCTGATTGGCAAAATGAAAATAAAAAAATATGGATCCTGAGATTCTCGAGGGGTTAAATCTCCCTCCCCTTTATTCACACAAAATTGGGTGCCATAAATAGCCTAGGGTGCAGGGGGGCTGTTGATTGGGTGTCTCAGAAGCCGCATTCTGTGGGGCCATGGGGTGAGAGCCCATATATCACCCACTGACAGCTACAGAAAAGCCGCAGATTAGCAACTAAATCGGTTATTGATCAGTCAAGCGCTTGGCTGGACGGGATGCGTTAGGGACGCGTCAGCTGATCCCGGAGAGTGTATGAGTGCGTGGGGAGAGGGGAGGGTGAACTGTCATCGGGGACCTTTAACCCCTTGGCTGCCAGGAGGGCCAAAAAACGCATCCCTCTGCCAGGAGAGGAAGATCGGAAGGATGAAGATGTCAGCGGATAACAAGCCTGGGATGTCCTGCAGTCCGGATCTCTATTAACACTTTCCCTGCCATGAGAGAGAGGGGGCCTGATTCAGAACTGATCGCTCATCGGCAAAGTTGCAGATGAATGCGAGTAGATATCCGCCGCCCAGACAGAAAGAAAACCCGCCACGCGCAAATCTGCAAATAAATTGCGAAAATATCGCTAGTCGCTATCCTGATGCACATCCGTACGCAATTCACTCACCACCGAATGATCACCCAGTCTGCGCAAATGTAAGGGCCTAATTCAAGTTGACTCGCTAAGCAGCATTCTTTTGCTGCTTAGCGAGCAGCTAAGCCCGGCCTGCCGCCCCCCTCCTCACCAGCACCGCCTGCATCCCATTCGATGTTCTCCAGTCTAAACTGACTTTTATATTTGTCGGCAGCCATCGGCCCGTCTGCGTTCCCCTGCTCTTACCTGCCCCCCCCCTCCCTCCCCTACCTGTGCGACTGCCTCAGTGATTGTGAAAGTCATTAAAGGCGACTGGTCGGCCATATGCATGCGCAGAGCCACATCATTGGTCCCCAGAGCGGATACTCCAGGGACCGATCTACCAGGAATCAGACCCGTCTCATCCTTCCACAACTGTGTGACAGAGACAGGCTGATCGTGACCGGCACTGATGTCACAGACGGTCCCTGAAAATGCCTTGGCACGCCGGCAATTGTTTGGACACTCCCAGAATACAGCCGGTTACCACCCCCAAACGCCGGCTTCCTGTCAGTCCAATTGCGGGGGGATTGCGATTAGATCCATTCACTATTTTGTGGCTATTTTGGCCTGTGTGTTACAAACCGTTCCTATGTGTAGTCATTCGATAATTGAATGGATTGAGAATTGGGGTGCCTCCGAACACTTGCAGGAGTGCCATGGATTGATGGTCTAGGACCATTTAAAATCTTTTTTTTTTTATGTAATAGGCAAAACCAGAGGTTTTGGCTGCCAATTAAAAAACTTGTAGACAAACAGAAGTGAATCTTATCCCTCACCAGCCAATGGGAGTCTAGGGGCGGGCTTAGAAGCAGTGTGATTCCTTATGCTGAGTCCCGGGTTCCCCACAGTGCCTGATGCACAGAGCGCTACCGATCCCCGGGAAAACCAGCCAGCCCATACATTACATACATCAGAACATGTATGTTTCCATGTGCTAAGTTGTTCCCCCCTGCACTATATGGTCGGTGCTGCAGCCACCGCTGTCAACGGGGTCAACAGCCCCCCTAGACCGAGATCTGTTCACACACTTTGATCACATAACTTATAACGGGGCAGATGTATTAAGCCTGAAGAAGAGATAAACTGGAGATAAAGTGGAAAGAGATAACGCACCAGCCAATCAGCTCCCAACTATCATATTTCAAACACAGCTGATTGGCTGGTGCGTTATCTCCGACCACTTTATCTCTTCGCCTGGCTTAATACATCTGCCCCAATGTCATTACTAGAGACAGGATTATATGCATTTGCATATTATGCCCATTCCCACTGGTTATTGCATATTTTACATAAAGTCTAGTGATATTGCATATTTTAGGCCCCGCCCTCTTCTCACCCACGAGTCACAGCACTGCTTTGCCCTGTTGCTGCTGGCCAGGTAGTGGTAGAGTGTGCAGGCTGGGGCAATATGTGCGCAGTGTGGGGAACCTTGGATGTACGATATGTCTGACACTGCTCTAGGCTGCCAATCCATGTTGATAAAAGTCAGTCGGGCGGATGCCATTTAGAAGCTCCTGAACCTTTGCCTGCCCCTGGGACTTTACACCAAGAGACAGACTTCTGCAGCAGAAGAGGCGGGCAGAAGGGTTGTGACATCACACGACGCGAAGAAAATGCTGTGTCACAGTGAGTAGGCGGCGCAGGGAGGAAGGCTTCCACTGCGCCGCCCTCACACGCTATGCTGACATGTGATCCATCGGCGCTGGAGATGAGGGTCCGTGCAGTTGATGCAAGAAGAGCTTTGGACGCTGCAGTCTGCTGTAGCAGCCAGCATCCTGACATCTGCAGATGCTGGGGGCCTATTTTTGAGGTTTATTTGCAACTAATTGTATGCTGATTTTTAAATAAATAAGTTAAAAATTACTTTTTTTATTATTTAATGTAGCATATTTTAACACTTTTCATGCATATTTTAAGTATTTTTTGTTGCATATAATCCTGTCTCTAGTCATTACCGTCTACTTACCCCAGCAGAAAACCGGGCTTGTGGTTCTCCAGTATTTTGTGCCACTTTCTTCCGCTTTCCCTACTTCTGCCACAGCTCTGTGTATTAATATTTACTCTTTCCATCTTTGTCTCTCTGATCCTACCCTCTCCATATGTTCCATATGCCGTCTGCCATTGATGTGTGTATAACATCTTCACACCTTTCCACCCCATGCTGGTGGAGCCTTCAGCTCTCTTACGTGCTACAGATTCTGTTCCAGAGCGGAGATCACTCGCAGTGACCTATCTGCGCATTTTGTCGCTCCTACTATGCAGAGATGAAAATACGATGTGAGCCAATGGGATAAGTTTCACAGTTATGTACACTAGTTACAGTATGTATCTTCCTGCTCTAGTTTGCTGCTTTAATACAGTGTAACAACAATATTAACTGATAATAATAATAATAATATGAGCTATGAAATAAATAGCAAAACATACAGTGATGTGGCTGAACAGTGGTCTCCGAGACCAGCGGTTCCCAACCCTGGTCCTCAGGTACCCCCAACAGTGCACATTTTGCAGGTCTCCACACAGAATCACAAGAGCTATAATTAGCTCCACCCGTGGATCTTTTCAAATGTGCCTGAATAATGAGTGCACCTGCCGGGTGACCTGGAAAACGTGCACTGATGGGGGTACTTGAGGACCAGGGTTGGGAGCCACTGTGCTAGACCAGCGGTTCTCAAACTGTGGGTCCTGACTCCAAAAGTGGGTCACGACCATCTCAGCATGGGGTCGCGACTCCATGTTGCTGACCATCTGGCTGATAACTCAGTCAGTGATCCAAGGAGTCTATGAGGATGTGGGGCTGTTGGTCACCAGCAAGTTGTTAGAAAGTCATTAGGTAGACGTGCATTTAGGTCAACATGTGTCTAGGTTGACATGCAGGAAGGTCGACATGGGTTAGGTCGACATGGTCATTATGTCGACATGGGTTAGGTCGACATTCAAAAGATCGACATGGGGTTTTTCACTGTTTTTTAACTGAATGTCGACATAGACACAGGTTAAAGTGCGCGTCCCCTCGCATGGCTCGCTGCGCTCGCCATGCTTCGGTCTCTGCACACTATTTTATTCTCCCACTACGCCCTGGTGGATGGTAGGGCATGAAATACCACCTGTCGGCATGTCGGCTCAAAAAACAGTGAAAAGCCACATGTCAACCTTTTGACTGTCAACCTAACCCATGTCGACCTAATGACCCTGTCGACCTAACTATGTCGACCTAGGCTCATGTTGACCTTCCTGCATGTCTACCTAGACACATGTTGCCCTAAATGCATGTCGACCTAATGGTGTCAACCTAATGACTGTCTAACAACTTGCTGGTGACCCAATGACCGTATCCCGTCTATAAAATCCTTTAAATTGTCTGTTACTTCAGACTCCTCCCATCATTTTGTGGCTCCACAGTGCTGCCATGTATGTGCTGCCTGTTGACCCCACACAAACGGGGAGATCATTCTGTGGTAACTTGCTGGGGTCCTGTAATACGTTTTTATCAGGGACGTGCAGTCAGGGGAGGCAGTGCTTCCCCTGTCATTTTGTTTCAAAATAATACAAAGAATATACCTATGAATTATTTAATCTAGTTTGTGAGGCACCGATAAACGTGCCTCCCATAAAGAACGGCAATGGGATGAAGCGGGGGGCGGGGCTAAGCAGTTGGCTAAAAAAGCCCATTAAAAATAACGCCAAAAGCGGCACTTCTAGAAGTGCTTAATTGACAAGGGCTGCTGTGATTGGACAGCAGATCCAGCTGCTGTCCAATCACACCAGCCCCTGTCATTTAAGCATGACAGTGTCACTTTTGTTCCCCCCTCCCCTGCTCCCCTGTGCCCTGGCTCCCGAGTCCCGGTTCCCTGCCGCGTGCTGTGTCCCTCTCCCCTGCCTGGTAAGTACACAATTTTATGACCGGGGACAGAGGTGGCGGCGGGGGACGGCTGCTGCGGCGCTGGTGTCGGCGGCGGCCAGGTGCGGAATGGGGGGTTGGCGGGGAGGACGGAGATGGCGGCGGGGGAAGGTTGCTGGCTGCTGCTGGAGGGGGGGGCAGCAGGTGTCGGCTGCAGCCAGGCAGCAACCTTCCCCTGCCGCCAGGCCCGGGGGGTGGGGGGGGGGGTGCGGTGATGGCTGTGACAACTGTGACAGTGCCTCTCCATTCACAGCCACCACCGCACGTCACTGGTTTTTATTGTCTGATGGGTTCCCAGAGCAAAATAGTTTGAAAACCCATGACCTAGACTATTAATTTGATTGCTGCGTATTTCTGAATTGGAAGCTCTGCTGTGTAAAGGTCCAGGTATTTATTTATTTATTAACAGTTTCTTATATAGCGCACACAGATTCCGCAGCGCTTTACAGAGAATATTTAACCATTTACATCAGTCCCTGCCCCAGTGGAGCTTACAATCTATATTCCCTACCACATGTACACGCACACACAGACATTCTAGGGTTATTTTTTGGGGGGAACCAATTAACCTACCTGTATATCTTTGGATTGTGGGAGGAAACCGGAGTACCCGGAGGAAACCCACGCAAGTACGGGGAGAATATACAAACTATGCAAGATTAGAACCATGGTGGGGATCGAACCCATGACCTCAGTGCTGTGAGGCTGCAATGCTAACCATTACACCATCTGTACTGCCCAGTAGTCCCATAGGGCCTTATTCTAGTTCACTCTTTCTGACAAAATCCTTCTTAGATGGACAAAACCATGTGCACTGCAGGTGGGGCAGATGTTACTTGTGCAGAGAGAATTAGATTTGGGTGGGGTTTTACTTCAAAGTGAGATCTATATTGCAGTGTAAAAATAAAGCAGTCAGTATTTTCCCTGCACAGAAACAAAATAACTCACCCAAATCTAATTCTCTCTGCACATGTTACATCTGCCCCACCTGCAGTGCACATGGTTTTGTCCATCTAAGAAGGATTTTGTCAGAAAGAGTGAACTAGAATAAGGCCCATAGTGTTGAGAGAATACCCTGCCTAAGCCCAGGAGGTCACTGGCCAGAATTAGATGTTAGAACTTAATCATATGGGCCATCTTAGATCAATGTATCAAATGAGTAATTACACCAGTGATAGCTAACCTTGACACTCCAGCTGTTGTTGAACTACGCATCCCAGCATGCCCTGCTTCAGTCTTAGCATGGCCAAATAGCACAACTGTAGCAGAGCATGCTGGGATGTGTAGTTCAACAACATCTGGAGTGTCAAGGTTAGCCATCAAGGCATTATGCCATACTTGTTGACTCTCCCAGAAGGTTAGGAGACTGATGCCAGTTAGTGAGCTAGACCAGTCTTCTGGATCTATCCCATTTTGGGCTGCTGCTCTGAAACTTCTAGAGAGACACCTCTCTTTGCAGCAGTTGTATAGATTATGACCCATTATAGTATCCTAGTTCATTTTAGCCCCATAGATGTGTTCCCAGTTCACATTATATCACTTTGTAGTGCCCGTAGTTCACATTAAGCCACATTGTAGTTCTTCCCATTTACATTATGCCACACTGTAGTTCTTACACTAGGCCACAGAGTTCACATTGGTTGACTCTTGCTGACTGCCCTTCTCGCTGACACCCTAGCCTGGCGGATGGTTGGAACCTGACACATTATTCTATTTCTTGGTCATTAATTGGTTGGTGAGCTGAGTGAATCAGCATACGTCTGACTTTAAACCACACAGAATGTTCCTTACATGCCCCTCAAACCTCTTCACATGCAATCAAATGCTCTCCCATGCAATAAGACCTCCACACAAGATGTTTCAATGTCTTTTAGACCTTCTAACATGCCATCAGATCACACACAGCACATGCCACATAAATGTCCATCATGTCCCCATATACTCAGTTTTTATGTGTTTCTTAAATGCACCTAAGACCTCCACACACACCTCAAGATCCCCCCGTGCCCCTCAGGCCCCCCTACTTGCAAGTCCGTACCACCAGCCCCCAACATGCCACTTAAATGCCCCTCAGCTACTCTCTGTTTGCCCATAGACCCACCCTATACATTTTGCACGGGTAAACAGCAAATACCAATATCCGCCATAATTGTGCCGATGCACCTAGATGTTGGCCTAGGTTACCAGTTGAGACATCCACAGTAACATATTTTTAGCCATTGGTACCTCCCGTATCTCCTCTATAAACATATAGGCTACACTAGGTAACATTGTAAGTAATCCGTTTTAGAAATATGCACCACAGAAAGTCCTGGTAATGTAAGGCCATCCTTATGGTTTTATATTGAGAGGAATTGACTTTTTCAGGTTAGCGGCATTGTCCGAGTGTTGACGACAGAGAGCATTGTGTTACAGATGGAGGTTATATGCATTCCATCGCGGCATCAAATTTTCAGTGACATTTTTCATTTTGCAGCTGACAACTTTTCAGCTGGGCTTGAAATTGCTGCTGGTTTCTTTCAGAATCTTCCTTTAGCGCTGAGAGTAGTTCTGTACACTACAGTAGGCATGACACAAAGGGGCTGATTCACAGCTGAATGCGAAGGGATGAGTTAAGCATGAAGGTGATCAGGATGCTGGTGGTCGAAATCTCGGCACAGGAATCTTGACAGGTGGGCACAATCCAGTCGTAGGAATCCCGAGATCACTGGAGAATACCGAAATCCAGATAGTCAGCATCCTGATCGTAAGTATGCCGGGGTCTCTTAGCGTTGGGCCATGTGGTAAGGGTGAGGGGGGGTTGTTAGGTTTCAGTACTGGGGAGGGGTTGAATTAGTGGGGGTTAGGGTTATAGTGTTCATTCTAGCACCCGCTATTTTTGAAAACCCATGCAGTTCCTATTCCCTGCCTGGGGTGTCGCTGTCTGCTGTGGTGCTTCTAGCACAGTGTGGTCTGTATATCAGCACTGATATGCAAACCAGACCTGTGCTAGAAACACCTAAGCAGACAGCGACACCCCAGGCAGGGAACAGGAACTGCATGGGTTTTCAAAAATAGCGGATGCTAGAATGAACACTAAGTTAGGCTGTGGCGATGGAGGGTTAGGTACTTAAAACTGGGGATAGGTACTAATGGGAAGGGTTATGGATAGATATCAGGTAGGGAGATTAGGGTTAGTATTCCAATGCAAATAGCACAGCTGCTCTGCTAAAACACGTAAAAGACACTTCTGCGACCAAAGACACAACATCGGATCAACTGCGTGAACTTAGGACGTTGGAGTAACCATCACGTTACTTAGAATTTCAAGTGAAATCACACTGCTGGGGCCAGTGAAGCTGCGTCACTCGCTTTGTCAAACCCAGAAAACATGGCCGACATCCCCAGTTTTTTTTAAAACACTCCCCAGCGCCAACCTTAAATGCCAGCAGCATGTTAATCATGCTGTGGCATTTGGGGCTCTGCTGCCAACAACAAAGAAAGAGAATTGCACGTAGGGCTTGATTTGTAGATACTTGATGGGCACATTTGCAACTGCACCTGAATGATGTCCAATTTGGCTTTTTCTGGTGAATGGACACCCCATTTCTGTATTGGCCCTACATTAGAATGTCCCAGCCTCACCTCTAATACCTCAGACGGGCGTAAGTGGCAGTGGGGCAGATGCATTTCGCCTTAAAAAGAAATAAAGGAGAGAGTGATAAAAAGTTAAAAAAAACTGTCCGGCCAATCAGCTCCGAACTGTCATGTTATAGGCTGTGTGAGAAAATGGAGCTGATTGGCTGGACGTTTATCACTCTTTATCACCCTCCCGTTTAACTGCCCCGTATCACACAAATCTGCATGGGCCGCATTATTCTGGGCATGATCACAGCGATGTAATACAAAATAAACCACTGCAAATAGTTACCCAACATTAGGCCCTAGAAACACAAGTGGCAATTCACTGTAACTGGGTGGAAGTGACTGTAACTTCTGGCTGTACCAGCGTTACATATGGCGGGCAGCAAGCTAACATAGTCACCAGCTGTATAATACCAGCGCTACATATGGCGGGCAGCAAGCTAACATAGTCACCAGCTGTATAATACCAGCGTTACATATGGCGGGCAGCAAGCTACCATAGTCACCAGCTGTATAATACCAGCACTACATATGGCCGGCAGCAAGCTACCATAGTCACCAGCTGTATAATACCAGCGTTACATATGGCCGGCAGCAAACTACCATAGTCACCAGCTGTATACTACCAGCGCTACATATGGCGGGCAGCAAACTACCATAGTCACCAGCTGTATAACACCAGCGTTACATATGGCGGGCAGCAAGCTAACATAGTCACCAGCTGTATACTACCAGCGCTACATATGTCGGGCAGCAAACTACCATAGTCACCAGCTTTATAATACCAGCGCTACATATGTCGGGCAGCAAACTACCATAGTCACCAGCTGTATAACACCAGCGTTACATATGGCGGGCAGCAAACTACCATAGTCACCAGCTGTATAATACCAGTGCTACATATGGTGGGTAGCAAACTACCATAGTCACCAACTGTATAATACCAGCGTTACATATGGCGGGCAGCAAACTACCATAGTCACCAGCTGTATAACACCAGCGCTACATATGACGGGCAACAAGCTACCATAGTCACCAGCTGTATAACACCAGCGCTACATATGGCGGGCAACAAGCTACCATAGTCACCAGCTGTATAATACCAGTGCTACATATAGCGGGCAGCAAGCTACCATAGTCACCACCTGTATAATACCAGCACTACATATGGCGGGCAGCAAGCTATCATAGTCACCAGCTGTATACTACCAGCGCTACATATGGCGGGCAGCAAGCTACCACAGTCACCAGCTGTATAATACCAGTGCTACATATAGCGGGCAGCAAGGTACCATAGTCACCAGCTGTATAACACCAGCGCTACATATGACGGGCAACAAACTACCATAGTCACCAGCTGTATAACACCAGCGCTACATATGGCGGTCAACAAGCTACCATAGTCACCAGCTTTATAATACCAGTGCTACATATAGCGGGCAGCAAGCTACCATAGTCACCAGCTGTATACTACCAGCGCTACATATGGCGGGCAGCAAGCTACCATAGTCACCTGCTGTATAATACCAGTGCTACATATGGCAGGCAGCAAGCTACCATAGTCACCAGCTGTATACTACCAGCACTACATATGGCGGGCAACAAGCTACCATAGTCACCAGCTGTATAACACCAGCGTTACATATGGCTGGCAGCAAGCTACCATAGTCACCAGCTGTATAACACCAGCGTTACATATGCCGGGCAGCAAACTACCATAGTTACCAGCTGTATAATACCAGCGCTACATATGGTGGGCAGCAAGCGACCATAGTCACCAGCTGTATACTACCAGCGTTACATAGGGTGGGCAGCAAGCTACCATAGTCACCAGCTGTATACTACCAGCGTTACATATGGCGGGCAGCAAGCTACCATAGTCACCAGCTGTATAACACCAGCGCTACATATGGCGGGCAGCAAGCTACCATAGTCACCAGCTGTATACTGCCAGCGCTACATATGGCGGGCAGCAAGCTACCATAGTCACCAGCTGTATAACACCAGCGCTACATATGGCGGGCAGCAAGCTACCATAGTCACCAGCTGTATAATACCAGCGCTACATATTGCAGGCAGCAAGCTACCATAGTCACCAGCTGTATAACACCAGCGCTACATATGGCGGGCAGCAAGCTACCATAGTCACCAGCTGTATACTGCCAGCGCTACATATGGCGGGCAGCAAGCTACCATAGTCACCAGCTGTATAATACCAGCACTACATATGGTGGGCAGCAAGCTACCATAGTCACCAGCTGTATAATACCAGCGCTACATATGGCGGGCAGCAAACTACCATAGTCACCAGCTGTATAACATCAGCGCTACATATGGCGGGCAGCAAGCTACCATAGTCACCAGCTGTATAATACCAGCGCTACATATGGTCGGGCAGCAATCGACCATAGTCACCAGCTGTATAAAACCAGCACTACATATGGCAGGCAGCAAACTACCATAGTCACCAGCTGTATAATACCAGCGCTACATATGGCGGGCAGCAAACTACCATAGTCACCAGCTGTATAACATCAGCGCTACCTATGGCGGGCAGCAAGCTACCATAGTCACCAGCTGTATAATACCAGCGCTACATATGGTGGGCAGCAAACTACCATAGTCACCAGCTGTATAACACCAGCGCTACATATGGCAGGCAGCAAGTTACCATAGTCACCGGCTCTATAACACCAGCACTACATATGGTCGGGCAGCAAACTACCATAGTCACCAGCTGTATAATAACAGAGCTACATATGGTGGGCAGCAAACTACCATAGTCACCAGCTGTATAATACCAGAGCTACCTATGGCGGCCAGCAAACTACCATAGTCATCAGCTGTATAATACCAGCACTACATATGGTGGGCAGCAAACGACCATAGTCACCAGCTGTATAATACCAGAGCTACAGATGGCGGGAAGCAAACTACCATAGTCACCAGCTGTATAATACCAGCACTACATATGGCGGGCAGCAAGCTACCATAGTCACCAGGTGTATAACACCAGCGTTACATATGGCGGGCAGCAAGCTACCATAGTCACCAGCTGTATAATACCAGCTTTACATATGGCGGGCAGCAAACTACCATAGTCACCAGCTGTATAACACCAGCGCTACATATGGTGGGAAGCAAACTACCATAGTCACCAGCTGTATAATACCAGCGCTACATATGGCGGGCAGCAAACTACCATAGTCACCAGCTGTATAAAACCAGCACTACATATGGTCGGGCAGCAAACTACCATAGTTACCAGCTGTATAATACCAGCGCTACATATGGCGGGCAGCAAACTACCATAGTCACCAGCTGTATACTACCAGCGCTACATATGGCGGGCAGCAAACTACCATAGTCACCAGCTGTATAACACCAGCGTTACATATGGCGGGCAGCAAACTACCATAGTCACCAGCTGTATAATACCAGCGCTACATATGGTGGGTAGCAAACTACCATAGTCACCAACTGTATAATACCAGCGTTACATATGGCGGGCAGCAAGCTACCATAGTCACCAGCTGTATAATACCAGCACTACATATGGTGGGCAGCAAGCTACCATAGTCACCAGCTGTATAATACCAGTGCTACATATGGTGGGCAGCAAGCTACCATAGTCACCAGCTGTATAATACCAGCGCTACATATGGCGGGCAGCAAGCTACCATAACCAATATATGTGTATGACTTCCATGCTGTAACTGTTTGTATTGGCATGCCAGTACTTAGAATGAGCGTCCTTGTCCGTTGAGCAGTTGGGGTACCGTATAATACATGACAGCAGTAACTAGTGATATACAGTAGTACACGCAGGCAGCCATAGTAATACACAGCTGGAACACAAGCGTCTTTATCTGGAGGCTTTCCTACCAGCCATCAATATTAATTCTCATTTTATAAACAAGGATAAGAGTTAGTTAGTTACCTAACAGAAATAATGAAATGCATGACAGAGATTTATCTCATTGCTCAAGACAGAAAGTGAGTAGGAGGAGAGAGGATGATTGAGACCCGGGGAGAGGAAGGAAAGGAGGGGGAACATGGAGAAGTCTTGGAGGAAAGTATTGTATAGAGAGATTGAGAAGGAGAGAGAGAGAGATGAGAGCAGATATAAAGAGACAGCAGAAGTATAGGGGTGACCAGATGGAACTGGATGGTGAGGCGGGATTTCTACAACATGGACCACCAGCCTCCATGAAAGTGATATAGACTCTGTTGGGTGCCATTATTTTGCTAGAATAGAATTCATCCAGCGATCTCACATCGAGCATGTGTTCTTTTTTCTTTATGGAAACACTTGGACTGGACTAGTCTATGGCAATATAATTGACAGTGAAAATCGTGACGGTCCATTAGCCGATGGTCAAAACACCAACAAGGTCAAAAAGCCGGCATAGGTCAAAATTTTTATTAGTGTCTATGTGGACATAGGTAGACATGGATAGTGTATAAGCGGACCACGTACCCCCACGTGGCTCGCCATGCTTCAGGCACGGTGCCTCACACACTATTATATTCCCCCTCCACGTACAATGGGTTTTAAAGAAAAAATCATGAGAAATTCATGTCGACTTTTTGACCAGTCAACATTTTAAATGTCGGTAGTTTGACCATGTTGGCATAATGAATGTCGGTATGTTGATCGTTGGTCAGTGGTGGGCGGTATTTTGACCGTCACAATTTTGACTGTAAATTGACTACATCCCTATATAAAGGAGGTCATTCTGGTTGGCCCGCTAAGCAGCGGTAGCTCGTTGCTTAGCAAGCCTTCTAATGCCGCACCCAGGTGTGCGAATGCCTGCCCCCCTCCCGTGCACCGCGATCCGAACATCTCCGCCGATGTTTTGCATAAACATCCATTCATAGGGTAGCGTACGGGGCTGAAATTATTTGATCTTCACCGACCATCGACTGATTTCTACCCAAATCTAAGTCAGTCTGAGCTTGCGGCTTCCGGGTCCTAGAACTGGGCAGGAGGCTGGGCAGCTGCCTGCACTGCGCCCGCTTGGCGCACCCAGCGTTTTGGCGGATGCGTCCAGGAAATGCAGGGCATGCAAATGTTTCCCACTGTGCAAGCGCCACGGCGACTATGCAAGTCTGTGAAGGCGTCCGCACAGCAGCCCTGCACATGCGCATTTGCGAATATGCGTATGCACAGTGCTAAAATATTGGTCCCCAGCGGCAGAACAGTGCATGCCGGACCCCACTGCCAACACCTAGGTAGGGGCACTATGAAGGCACTGTAGTCTCCCATGATCTATACTGAAAAGAGCAGTGAGGCCCTTATTGTATGAACAAGCTCTGTTCTGAAGAGGACTCTGGTCTGTGGACAGCCTCAGAAATACTGTAGGAGGGTGCCTGGTTTGGAGGAGTGGGCTCCTCTTTGGAAGAGTGTACTTGGTTGGCTTTGGTTTCCTTCTAGGCCGCACAATGGCCGCTCCTATGGTTCCTCCTATGATCATGGTTAGAGCTTACAGTCAGCAATGGCTCTGATGAAAATATGACTTCTGTGTTCCTTGGATTAGTTCCACTGGGCATGTTCTCTACACACAGAACAACATCTGCTGGGGGAACTCTTCGGGATGATGGGGTTTTTTTATTTTTGAAGATAACTGTTCGCCACAAGCTAGAACTGAGTCCGTTTACTAACATTGCATCTAGCTGAATAATTAGCAATCATCCACAGAAAACAATAAGCAAATAGCTTCAATATCTCTATAGCATAAGTTAACAGTGAAAGCTAAATTGTGATGCCCCCATCACCTGCACCCAACTTCCCTTACCCGCGGCTCTTTATCCTTTGCCCGGCAGAGTGACTCATATTGTATCCTTGGTCTCAGGTTTCTTCTCCGCCTCATTACTGCCCTTGTTCTGTTTTTCTTCTCTCCGCGTGTCTCCTGTCTGATGGCAGTTATATTTCCAATCCCTCACATACCGGCAGCAATTGGCGGAACTATAAGGGGTACAAGGGGTGCCACTGCTATGGGGCCCACTTTCAGTTTCTAGAGGCACCTCCCCAGTACCCAGCTCAAATTGGCACAGAGCCAGATTAATGAGGGTTTGGAGGCGATATGCCCTTGGGCCCTCTTCTCTTATGGGACCCCCAGACCACACTGGGTCAGGTTGATTAACCATCTCTGTTACCGCACTGCATGATTGCCCTGTGTGCCTTACCATGCTTTCCCTGTACGCCTCACATAGCGCCAGGCCAGCCCATTCTCCACTGCAGTAGCCCCTCCACTCACCACTTGCCACAGTGCTGGAAAAGGGGCCGCGAGGAGGATGGTAGCTGTGAGCTTCCACAGTCTGGCTGAAGAGGAAGGAGGATACCTCACTGTGGACAGTCACATACAACAAACAGGCAAATAGACCTCTCTGCTTATTATTACTGAATATATACTGCAGTTCCTAGCAGACATAACAAATTGCTCCACATCCTCCACTCTCCAGTTCTCCCATAGCCCCTTAAATACTCTGTGGTCCTTGTTCTTAAGCAGGAGGCCACCAATGTGAATAGGGTGCACTGTGGTATAATGTGAAATATGGGACACTACATCATGACATAATATGTACTGGGGACACTTTGGCATTTAAGAACTAGGGGCACTGCGTGGCATAAAATGAACTAGGGCACCACTACTGGTCCTAAAATGAACAACCACTGTGCAGAGAGATATCTCCCTAGAAACATTATGGTGGGACCCCCATTAAACATAACGCTATGGGCCTGTTATCTACACAGTTCTAGTTATGCTCCAGCTGCAAATTAAGGAATTCCAGGGTCAAAAACCCAACTACAGCCCTCTTCAGCAGCCAATCAGAAACAACCAGATCCAACATGTTCCAAAAGTTCCTTATTTGTCAGGGAGGCCACGAGGGAGAGATGGATAAAGTACCAGTCAATCAGCTCCTAACTGCCATGTTGCAGGCTGTGTTTGAAAAATGAGAGTCAGAAGCTGATTGGTTGGTATTTTATCTTCACATTATTACTCTCCAAGGCTTAGTATACAGATATAGCCACTCTCATCTGTCCTACCTATGGCGGTTGGATTGACAGACAAGGCGTGTCGCAGCCTGGAGAAGCACTGCACAACCTGGCTTGTGTGGCGTATAGCGTTCCCGGGGAGTGTAATGCTCATGTTCATCCACCAGATGTCGCTTTGGAAAATCACCAGTGCGCATGCGTGAGGTCTCCGATGACAGTACAGGAATATAGTCCAAAAACTACTTTACATTTTAGGACACATAGACCGTCATTCCGCCCCAGGGACTCAGGGGGAAATGTATGCCGAGCTTGGCCCATTCTTACAGAGCTAACTCGGCATACATTTCCCCAAGTGTCTGTCCCTGAGCGTCTATGTATTTACTGTACAACACGGTGGCCGGCTGAGACTATCGGCCGCAAGGAAGCCCACCCTTATGGAGCTACAGTAAGCTGTACTGTACACAGGTATTGTGGACACAAAGGCAGACAGTAAATGGCAATGGCGCTTCACATATCCATCCGCGGCACTGTACTGTAGTTTTTATTATTGGAGCAGTCGCCACCTAGCTGTGTAATTACATGCTTTCACATGCTAGTGTGTCATAACGGGACATTTCTCATGGCCTGACATCGAAGCCAGGATGGCGGGCCAACAGGAGAGATTAGCCTGGCTACATTGGTATATAGGCCTCTCTATGTCCCCACAGACAGCAGTGATGTGAATGTATCAGGGCCTGTCCGCCGGTGTTGCTGCTCAGTACCCTTAGACCAGGGCTGGGCAACACCGGCCCTCCAGATGTTAGTGAACTACACATCCCAGGATGCTTTGCATTCATTTTCCTTTGTGGCCATGCTGAAACTGAGGCAAAGCATCCTGGGACGTGTAGTTCACTAACATCTGGAGGGCCGGTGTTGCCCAGCCCTGCCTTAGACAATGCCTACTGTGTGATGTAGCTGGGACTCCCTGTTCTATACACTGTACTGCCGTGAGCATAATCTGTGTGATGGTATGCTTCTATATTAGATGGTATTAGTAATAGCCTTCACTGAGAACAAGGGCAGCACAATTACCAGACTCACTGAAGGATGTAAGGGTAAATTGCTTTACTTAAGGCTTTAGAAATAATAGATGCAAATCCAGATTGTCAATGAGTTTGCGACACTCATACTAACAACACTGGTGATAAGCAGGGGCCTTTCTAGAAATGGACTTGGCATCAATACAGTGGCTGCAGCCACTTTTGGGGGTCAGAAGCCATTTCCATTGTACTGCCGTTAATCAGTTAATATCCTTTTTCACCCCTGTGTTTTGCACATGATCGAACATCAACCCAGGATGTTACACAGTGGAAACGGCTCCCTAGACAACCCTGGTCCAGTGACCTCGGTATTCAACCTCAGCAGCTTGGACCCAGAAAAGTCTCAGGTTAAGGGGCAGTGTAATCGGGTTACCTGGGTCATCCGAGCCAGGAGTGCGGTGATTGGGTGATTCAAGATTCTTGAAAAAGTGCTGCTATAGCATGAAACGCGTTGAAGAGGATGTCTCCGTGGGCAATCTGCCCTGCCCGCTCCCTGCACCCGCTCTTATCAAGCACAGAAGCCGGAGCCACGATCGCTGTTGCCGGGTGACGTCACCAACACAGAGCCGGACAGCGCAGAAGACTAGCGGCTTAGGGGCCCATTTATCAAACCATATTTGCGGCTAAATCCCCGAAAACACCAGTTTTCGGGGTTTAGCCGCAAATATTAAGTACCCCCTAAATGTATCAAAAGGGGACCGCAGCAGGAATCTCCGATCCCTGCTGCGATCCCCCCTGCAGCGCCACCGGCCGCATCCCCCATAGGTTTCTATGGGGGATGCGAAGCTGGCCGATGTATTAACATCGGGCAGCCCGGCTTAGCATCCCTGGGCTATCGCCATTCTGGGATGGCGATTAGCCCATTGTAGCCTATGGCTGCGGGATCACACTGCCGAGCGGGGCAGTGCGGTTACAGGGGTCGGACGGGGGTCAGCGCATAACCGCGCATGCGCAGACCCCCCGGCTTCCGGGCTTCGCAGGGACAGGCTCCTTTCCCTGCGCCCTTCCAATCATACATCGAGGCGGTGTAGTTCAACACTGCAATGCGCTGTCCAGCGATGCCACTGCGCCGGCATCGCACTATGTTGATAAATGCGCCCCTTATTCTGCAAGCCGCATCCACAGTCTTCATTCACGGCTAACTCTGGCAGCCTGTGTTAGAGGTAGGGAAAGCACAGCCCCACGGACTTCTCACTTCTAGCTCAGAAGAGCTGTATACATTATATTAATCCCGTTTTTTTTTCAGGTGCTTTTTCTTCTATCTTTGTCTTCTCTTTCCTTTTAAATTAGCGCTCATCCCTTTATATGTTTTCTACTGCACAGATGAATAGAAATTAGAAGTCATACTGGGTAGCATATATCACTATCTGGAAGTTACGGATTCCGGATAGCTTTAGAGATTACCCCTGATATATATACTGTATATATCCCCTAGCAATGGGCATATAACTCCCTGGCAATGAGCATGTAATCCACTGGCAACAAGCATGTAATCCCTTTCAATGGGCATATAACTCCCTGGCAATAAGCATGTAACCCACTGGTAACCAGCAAAAAAACACTTGGTAGAGAGAGGGACCAGGGGCGATGAAGAGGTGTCAACACATCCGAATAATATGTAAAAAGATAGTAATAATAGGTTAGGAACAACCTTAGTGATTTAGAGATGTATTGTCACAACAGTCGGGAGAGGGGTCTTCAAATGCATACCCCTACTCACGCTCTAGATTTGAGAATAGTGCTCGTAAAGGTTTCTTTAGTAACTCTAAGGGATTTCACCACAGGTGGATTTTCAGTATTGGATGCGTACCGTACTCACAAGTGAATGTTGCTGGTACAGGCGCATCAAGGTTTCTTTTTTTGGAAGGGAACCTCAGTCTCTTAAATGTAGTAGGTATCCATAGATTACTCCATACATAAAGATGAGACAGAGAAGTCCTCATTCAGAAAATGTGTACAATTTTATTGACAAAAACAATGGCTGGGAAATACCAGATGGAAACAACACGGTACCTGGTGACTGGGGTATTGGCCTTCTACCCCAATCATAACCGCATGCAGGTGGTGAATTCCCAGGATAAAATACAACAAGGCTCCTCTCCTGCCAACGCGTTTCAACAGGATAACCTGTCTTTTTCAAGGCTTGGAGAGGAGTCACATCAAGCCGGAATTTATACCCCTGCACATATTGGGACAACCTCGGAAGTAAGGGGAAACCGGAAGTCAGGGAACGTTATCTAAATAATTATTTCCCTGCTACCAAAACTCTTTTAATAAGTTTAGATATATACAGCAAGGCCCTCTGGTTTAATAGCCAGATCCTTGTGCAAAAACGAAGGTCCCAAATAATAGATTTTAAGCCCGTCAGTCGCGTGGAACGCACGCGCTTCGGGCAGTTAAACGCATGACTCCTTCCGGCGTCTACGTCACTTCCGGGTTAGCGGAAGTGTCACGGCGCGTCATCCGGCAAAAAACACTGACAATAAATAAAGGACCCCAGGAAATGAGCAGGAAATTCCTGGATACGAGCATGTACCCAGGAATGAGCATGAAACCCCTAGCAATGAGCATTTAACCCCTGACAACGAGCATAAAACTCCTGTCAATGAGCATGAAACCCTTGGCAACAAGAATTTAGGTAAAAAAAATGTATAAATATATATATATAATAAATGTATGAGGGGGCACCAGAAATCTTTTGGGCAAAATCTCTAGTTACGCCACTGCTGCTTAGGGTAGTATGTGCTTCTCTGTGCCACTATACCCAGTTATTGGGCCAGACAAGGGATACTCAGTAGTGGCAGCTGAATAGGGTAGAAAAGTCGGTACTTGTGTATTATCTGGGCGCCCGATTTTTTTCATCGCACCTTAAAATCATGTTGTATCGCATCGCATACAATCATATTGCATGCGATGCGATGCGACGCGTTTTGACGCAATTTTTATATGTACAGGCACCCAGATGCCTGTTTTATATGTGAAATGGCCCCCCAGACCCCATTTTTAATTGTATACCCACCCTGATGGCTAAATGCCCCCCATTGTTAACGCCACCCCACTATCAATGCCAACCTGAAGCGTGGCGAGCGCAGCGAGGCCGCGATGGGTGGTGGTACGCGTCCTCTGACCTTTTCATACCCCCACTATCCACGTCAGTGTGGAGTTGATTTTATATAGTGTGGCGAGCGGACGCGAATTACATGTGAAGTAATACCCTTCGCTGACGTGGATAGTGAGGGTATGAAAAGGTCGTAGGACGCGTACCGCCGCCCCTCGCGGCCTCGCTGCGCTCGCCACACTTCGGGTTGGCGGTGATAGTGGGGTGGCATTAACAATGGGGGGATTTAGCCAACAGGGTGGGTATACAATTAAAAATGGGGTCTGGGGGGCCATTTCACATATAAAACAGGCATCTGGGTGCCTGTACATATAAAAATGGGGGGCATTTAGCCAAAATTGCGTTGCATTGCATTGTGTTGCATTGTATACCATACAATAGCATACAATGCGACGCGATTTTCTCTTCAAGGGAATTTCAAGGGAAATCGCGTCAAATCGCATGCTTAAGGTACTGGCATACAATTTCAACATCGGGCGCCCAGATAATATACAAGTACCGAAAAGTCTTTAAAGTACATTACCGATAGTGAACACTGGTCGCATCTATATATGTGCTGCTGTGATATGAGAGTGGTGATCGGCCCACACAACTACACGATGCTGTAATGCGGAGAAGAGGACACAGACAACTTTGTCTCACATGCCAAACACCTTGTCCTAATTTTAGCAGATCTTGTATCCGTTCATCACTATACACAGCACAAAAGCGAGACATGCTTACGTGAGCGTGAGAGCGAGACGTGGACAGGATTGAGAGAGAGAATCAATATGAAAAATAAGAAAGAGCATCTGAGTGAGTGGGAGAGAACAGTCAGCGAGACAAAGCAGGGGGGAAAAGAGGAGGGGGGTAATAAAGATAAATAGGGAGTAGTAAAGGTTAAACCAAGCAGACAGAGAAAGTCCAGAGTGAGATGGATTGGGGCTCAGCTCGGAGCGCTTGCTGCAATAGAGTCATCTCTGCTCCCTCTGTGACATAGGGCCTGACCCTGTGTCCTCTTTTGACTTATGACCCAGAACAATCCTCCTGCTGACATCCAAGTGTTCGGGGTTCAGTACTCAATGACAACACTGGGTGGCGCTGTGACATTTACCTAGTGACAAAGGAAGGAAGGGCAGTTCGATGTATCTCACCTGTCAGACTGGACAGAATGTTATTAAACACTTATCAATGGACAATTCAGAGTCACATCTCAGGAACACTTGGGCTCATTTTAAAGGGGGTACGGTCACTAGGCCGACACCATTAAGGTTGACATACATTGGGTCGACCACCGAAGGTCGACAGAGCTTAAGTCGATACAGACAAAAGGTTGACAAGGTCAAAAGAGCGACACAAGCATTAGGTCAACTTTGAGATGGTCGACAGTCAAAAGTCAACATGGGTTTTTCACGTTTTTTTTCCCACCAGTATACCTGCATCCAACCTACACTTGTATTCCTCTGTGACTTTCCCCTGAGTGGTTTCCAAAAAAGTTGGCAAGTATGAGTTGCCCCTGTTTCCAGATGGATCTTTTGCCCCAGTGATGAGGATAGTGCACATGCTTAGTGGGCGGAGGCGGTGCGGGGGCGTGTTCTGTTGGCTGCACAGTGTGATCTGCAGCGTGGCCTCTGACCACTTCATGCTGCGCATCTGAGCTGCACAGCCGGCACAGGAGCAGCCGGGCAGCGTCTGAGCAAGTGCTCAGACGCTGCCCAGCATTAGACTAATCTAATACCGAAATCCCGGGATTGGAAGGTCCAATCCCGGGATTCAAATTCCGGCAATATTGGGGCCAAATCCCGGGATCCCGCCGATCCCGATCCCGGGATTGGCCACCCTAGTCCTAAATGTGCAAATTAGTGCAAGTACAATGCTGAATACTTGCGGATATACACAATACTTCCCCTAGCAGGCAATCCAGTAGAACCTACGACTGACAGCTCCGCTTCCGCTCTGTGTGTGCAGTAATTAGCATTGTCCTGATTTTAGTGTTACAGTGCCACCTCTTTGTGTAATGTAGCCCAGATGGTGGCATTTGCTGTACCTGCGCTCACATGGTTGGCGCAGTCTGTGCTGTTGGGCAGTGCACTCAGCGAGGCAAATGAGCGAGTCTCACACTGCTGATCATCTGCTCATTTCCTTGTCTGTTATTCCAACCTACATGCAGAAGTATTAGCTGCAAATATAAATCACATTTCTACATGCGGCTCCTCTGATAAGTGGTCTGATCGGAGCAAATTTGTCACAACTCCTTCAGCATAAATCTATATCCGTGGAGTGAGAGGAAGGAGAGAGAGGGGTAAACTGCGCCCATTGACTGTAGACTTGTTTGTTAAAGTAATGTTGATGTACACATTTCATTACAGACATAGGGCCTAATTCAGCTACAATCGCTGTGTGGAAACCGTTCATCATCGATTTCTGCATCCCTGCACATAGGGGCAAGTGGCAGCGGGAGCCCTTAAACTGCATTCACATTGTGGAAAATGCAACCACAGTCTAAGGGCCGACTAGGGCGGTTAAGACAGGGATGGGGATTAGATAGACAATAACAAAAGATAGACATGAATTAGACATTAATAAAAGTTAGACATGCATTAGATAGACGTTTACAAAAGTTAGATATGCAGTAGTTAGACATTACCAAAAGTTAGACATGCATTAGTTATACATTAACAAAAGATAGACATGCATTAGTTAGACATTGACAAAAGTTAGACATGCAGTAGTTAGACATTAACAAAAGATAGACATGCAGTAGTAATACATTAACAAAAGTTAAACTTCAAGTAGTTAGACATTGACAAAAGTTAGACACGCAGTAGTTAGACATTAACAAAAGATAGACATGCAGTAGTAATACATTAACAAAAGTTAAACTTCAAGTAGTTAGACATTAACAAAAGTTAGACAAAAAGTAGTTAGACAGTAACAAAAGGTAGAAATGCATTAATTATACATTAACAAACGTTAGAAATGCATTACATAGATTTTAACAAAAGTAAGACATGCCGTTGTTAGACATCAACAAAAGTTAGACATGCATTAGGTAGACATTAACAAAAGTTAGACATGCAGTTAGACATGCATTAGGTAGACATTAACAAAAGTTAGACATGCAGTAGTTAGATATTAACAAAAGTTAGACATGCATTAATTAGACATTGACAAAAGTTAGACATGCATTAGTTAAAAATTGACAAAAGTTGGACATACATTAGTCATTAACAAAAGTTAGACATGCAGTAGTTAGACATTAACAAAAGTTGGACATGCATTAATTAGACATTGACAAAAGTTAGACATGCATTAGTTAGAAATTAACAAAAGTTAGACATGCATTAGATGGACATAAAAAAGGTTAGACATGCATTAGATAGACATTAACAAAAGTTAGACATGCATTAATTAGACATTGACAAAAGTTAGACATGCATTAGTTAGAAATTGACAAAAGTTAGACATGCATTAGATAGACATTAACAAAAGATAGATATGCATTACATAGACATTAACAAATGTTAGACATGCATTATATAGACATTAACAAAAGATAGATATGCATTACATAGACATTAACAAAAGATAGATATGCATTACATAGACATTAACAAAGTTAGACATGCATTATATAGACATTAACAAAAGTTAGACATGCAGTAGTACAGTGGTCAGGGAACAGGGGTAATTTACCCCAAATGGGGTAAAAATGAAATTCCTGGGGGTAATGGATGATCGCTCTCTACACAAGAATCTATATGCATGCCCCGCTGTGTCTGGACAACGCAAAAGTCCTTTACTCCCAGGAATTTCATTTAATTGCTGATAAAATCTATAAATAGATTCTATGTGCATGCCCATGCCCAGCTTCGTGTGTTACAGTACTGTAGTGTACAAGGACCTGACGCAGTGCAGTACATGAGGCCCTTGTGTATAACACGCTTCCCTGCGCGATGCCCCAGGCCCCGCCTCCCAGTCTGCCCGCTTCTTCAGTAGAGTCCACTAGTTGCTGCGCCATATCAGCAGCGCACAGTCTGTAGTGCTGCTGCGGCGCCGAATTTCTTTGCCTGGTTATAGGCTCCTGTAAAGGTATACCCTTCTCTAGTCTAGGGGAAAAGATTGCACAGTCACTGTATCATCTTGTAATACTGACACTAATAGCTGCCTGTACGTCACATCAAAATCCCAGCGGTCGGGATCCTGACGGTCGAAATACCAACGCCGGAATCCCGACCGCCGCAATGCCGGCACTTTGTTCTTCTATGGGTATCCATGACACCCATAGAGGGAGAATAAAATAGTGTGCCAAGCATAGCGAGGCACTGGGCCCACAAGGGGGGGCGATCCATGGCCCCCCCTTGTCGGCATTGCGGCGGTCGGGATTCCAACTGCCGGGGTTTCATACTGATCCATATCAATGGCTATACCTCACACAGCCTTGCAGCCATTAGTGATGATGATGATTACCATGTACATACCACACACAGCCAGGCAGCTGTTGATGATGATGATTACCATGTATGGCTGTGTATGGTACAAATTTTGTACCATACACAGCCGTACATAGTAATCATCATCATCATCAATGGCTGCCAGGCTGTGTACCGTACTAGCAGCATATATCATCAGTTTCTGGGGGTACAGTGTGTATTACAATTATATGATTTCCTTCGTTTCATACAAGGAGGTAACATAAGCGTATCTAAATATATTTTGGGGTAAAAGGTAAAGAAGTTCCCTGACCCCTGCAGTAGTATGATAGTGACAAAAGTAACGACACAAGTAGAATCAGAATCCGCTTTATTGGCCAGGTATACTTGCGTATACTAGGAATTTGTTTTCGGTTTGCTGTGCAGCAGCCGGGTGGGTAACAAGTAAACAACATACAGTATAAACAATATAAACAGGTGGGGGAACATGTACAGTCATACAGAAAGTTATTCTGAGGGGACACCGTGTTAGATTATGTGCAGAGGGTTATGGCGCGACTAGACAGTGAGGTGTTCATGAGTTCACGTGTCAACAGGTGAACCGCTTGAGGAAAGAAACTTTTTAGGCTTCTGGTGGACCTGGTGGGAATAGCCCTGTAGCGTCTGGCTGATGGCAGCAGGTTAAACAGGCCATGGCCAGGATGTAGTTGGTCCTTGACTATCTTCTTTACCCGCTTTTTTGCTCTGGACAGGTACAGGTCCCGGACAGAAGGAAGTAAAATGTCAACATGGAAAATGGAAACATGGAAGTCAACATGGAAAATGATTATGTGTACATGGACTCCATATAAGTGTTCGCTGTGAACCCCATGCTTTGGGCAAACTATTCTATTCTTTCTCTATGTCCACTGCCCAATGTTCTCCAGCTTTTGATTGATCCACCGAGTTTCACTGTCCACATATTCACAGAACTAACCCTTGAATGAGACAGAAGTGGTGCAGAACACAACATGGCCGGTTGCTAGTAAGGTTCCACAAAGGCTTTAGCTAGAGTCTGGCATAAGGATTATTGAAGTCACCATGCGACTGGTTGTTCTATCCAATACCGATGAGCGCTGTTCTCTTAGAGGACATCTTAGTTGGACCTACAGAATCCCTCTTGTGACATTTAAGTGCATATAAAACATCACACATCGGAATATAACATTGCAAAGTCAGTATCATACAAATGAGCGGGATGTGATGTCAGACGGGTTAAACCTTTATCTTCAATATACTCATTACCCTGATCAAGCCCAGTTTATATGCCAGGAAAGGCTGTATATTTTGTGGGTGGACAGGGACTAGTGCAATTAGTGCATGATAATGATGATGACAGCTGTGGTAACCGCTTGGGATTAGTTGTTGGTTAATGCTCTTCTTACACTGATTGGTGCCTTTTTGGCCGCTTAAGCATAGATAAGAAATTAATCAGGGCTGTTGAGAGCAGAGATGGGTCTGGGTACGGATGGGTGTATGGGGAAATCTGTCAGGGTTAGCCATGTCTCTTCTTCAAAATATAAAATGTTCCACTCAGCAACTCAGCCGGACACTTGCCAAGCCTGTCCAACCACCAGCGCAGGCTTGGCTAAAGACTACCCCCCCCCCCCCTACCCTTTGTTGCCCTGTAATGAATGCATATTTTGTGAAAACTCTTCAACAGCCTTAAAGTTTTCCATTGGTGGATAGAATAAGTCCATACACAGGACCCACTGTTGGGATCAGTGCAGTAAATGTGTGCGCCAGTCCTGCTGCTGTCATAAAGGGCTAGTAGGCCCAATGCACTGGAATTTTATCTGGAACATACGGAAAGCCAGACACAATCTTGCACTAAGCCAGACATTTGCCCCCTAGGATTAACATTCCTGATGTTACATTGTACAGCGCTGGCTATCTGGGTATAGGCAAAGGGAATGCTATGAGCAGTCTTTAGTATTAGTTGAATCATAAGGTTTAGGGGAACAGCCATTAATCATTCATAACACTTCTGCCATTAGGCTGTTGAGTTGCCAGGCAATGGGTTTCCCGGAACGAATGTGAGTATTGCAAAATGCTGGAAATATACAACAGTAGGCCTGATAACTGCAGGGCTGACTAACAACTGCCGGGCTGTCTAACAGCTGCTGGGCTGTCTAACAACTGCTGGGCTGTCTAGAAGCCAGATCCATAACTTCACCTTGAATGAAGTGGGCAAAAAGACCATCATAAAGTTTGGGGCATGCAGAATCCACATACGATGCCGGAGGTTCAACCACGATATCCTGAGGGCTGATGAGAGAGAGAAAGAGTTTGGGCAATTCCCAGGGATTCTCCTTTCCAAGTTTTATGGTGGACCTCAAAGACCTTCTAACATACAGAAGCTCAGACCAGGTTGACATTGCATATTGATTCCCCATATACAACGGTAGGAGCACGTAAATCATGAGGCCCGTTCCAATTCTACTTTTTTGATGGCCCCATGAAACCCTCTGGAATGACTTCTCCTTGGGGACGTTGCACCGATAATTGCCTAGAAGCATCTAAAGCTGTCTCTCCATGACTCCGCAATGTTCTCCAATGTACTTGCCAACTCAGTCATTACCATTACATTATCTTGCACAGTATCCCCGTCATTCCTCACCGCAATGTCCGTGCTGACAGTGAGATTTGACAGCTTTCAATGGAAATATTGTCTAACAACAAAAAGCTCTTATGTTATCAATGAGAACTATTTGTAGCAACAGGGAGCTCTAGAACATGATGGGAGGGGGGGGGGGGGGGGGCATTTAAATCCCAGTGTCCATTTAAATGTATGAATAAACTGTGAAAATTATCCGGCAGATGTTAGGGTATCAAAATATCTTACTGAATTATTCCCAGTGTTTTGGTGTATGAGATACAATTCTTGATGTTCGAGAAACCAAAATGACCAAACCACGTGATTGATCAGAGCGAATTCGGCCCCGTCCCTGAGGTTCAGCCTATGCGCATGTCCAAACCCCAGAGCTAACGGCTCTGGCGAGCTTCACACTCACAGGACCGTTCGCTCGAGGAGGGGAGGATAGGGGGCGGAAGCCGAGGAACACGCAGCATGTTATGGGCATCCCCATAAAAGTGCTGGGTGTTACCCTGCACTTTGGAGGTGGGGCGATGCTCGCTTGTGGTGGACGGCCAAAGTCACATGACATCAGTGCCCACCCCAAATTCATAGGACAGCGTGTAAATGAAAAATCAGTCCAGGCTGACTCCTCATTACGAACGCCAGAAAAAATAATTTCGTTGGTCAGCGACCATGCAGGTGCATGCGATGGGATGTGTTCATGGGGATTTGCGCACCCAGGGGGGCGGGCGTTCATCCAAGTGGCTGGCGGCGTTTACCTGTTCACTAGGCCTCATTTGTCTACTTTACCAGTGTCATCACTGGGATACACTGGAAACATGCGATGGGTCATAACATGGGGTCAACCACCCAAATCCTACTCATTTGGACAGCAGATTCATGTGCCTTAGGGTAAGGCAGTGGTCCCAAACTGTGCGCCATGGCGCCCCCTACAGTACACTTGCAAGGGTGCCCCGGGTCAGTGGTTCGGGACCATTTCTAATTCTTTATGGCCAATGCAGGTCAGGCAAAACAAGTGCTTGTGGCTTCCAATTCTAAAATAGAGGTGAATCCTATCCCTCACCATATAACTGGACCTAAGGATGACATATGAGCACAACTTACTTAATATATTTTTCTGAAATTTTTAGTAGCAAACTTTTGGCCCAGGGGTGCCATGAAAAATATTCTGATACTCTAGGGTGCCGTGATAGAAAAAAGTTTTGGAACCACTGGGGTAAGGTGTTGGCACTCTCCGGCGTAGTGTTTGTCTTATTCACCTGGATAATGTAGAAGCAACATCTGCAACAGCTTATGCATTGTATGCCATGTAGGTCATGCTGGTACCTGATATTCCGCAGCAACCAGAGAGGCACAGGTGGTCCAAGGAAGAATCTGACTGTGCATTACTTTTATATATTTCTGTGGCTTTACTGTTATTTCTGCTGACCCAGCATTTCTCCTATGTGCCATAGAACTTTGACAAACTGAACGGATCAATGTAGGAAGTGATTCCTCTGTGCCTGTGGTAATTGGCTCCAGCTTTGTTTGTATAGGGAGTCTAATAACCCTTCTGGTTTTCACCATAACACGCCTCAGGGGGGGAAGGGGGGGGGGGGCTAGGACTGCGCTACGAAATGATTACCGACCGTTCATCTTACCAGGAGGATGCTGATTACCAGCCAACAATGCCCCCGGCCACAAGATGAGCCAAAATTTAAGTACAAGGTCAGAGGCAGGAGTCGGTCATGCTGTACTGAGGGCAGGGTAAGGTAAGGGCTGGCATTAAACAAGAAGCTGAGTAAGAAAGACAAAGCCATGGTTATATAAAAGGCTAACTACTCCTCACCTTTATGAGATGAAGTACCTCCACTGACCACTAGAGGCCACTCAATTGACCAAATTACTCATCTGTGTGCTAAAAGATGCCATAACAGAAAGTGAAAGCAATTTTTGCAGGGACACCTACAAATAGAGCCATGCTCATCTATCCCTTTAATAGGATTAAGTGAGCCAGGGCTGCAGGACTTAATACCCTGCTGTATTGTTCTATGTATTGTATTGCAGCTGAGAACAATAGAGGATAGTAAGCCTTGGTAAGCCATGGCTCACCAGAGAAGGCTAGTTGAAGAAGGCTCCATCTGTATCTCTTTAAAAATTGCTGGATATGGAGAGAGGGAGCTGTGAAGACAGAGATTGGAGGTAGGACCCTAATGTGCAAGCTCAGATCTTCAGAAAAATGGCATGATGGACAGTTTTCCGGTGATCTCTGTAGCGCCAGTAGCCCGGTGCTGCAGGAGTGTGAGCTCTACAGTGATCAGACCCTACTGCCCATCTGCAGATCTACTTAAAAGTGGTGTGGGCCCCTCTGGGTCTTAAAAAACCATGTGTACAACGCACACTGCACCCATTATAAATATGCCACTCTACCCACATCCCCCTGCAATGAGGGTTGTAATTATAAAAGTTGTTCCCACTAGCATGTTGCGGTACCACGTCACCAAAGTCTTCTTCTGTTCTTGAGCAGATGGGGCACCCTGCGTGTCGAGACCTTTTCATGGAGTGTTAAGCAGATGGATCCTGATGAGATACCTTACTCCTTCTCTAACGGGGCCAATAGTCGCCCTGGCAAATACCTCAACTATGGCCCACACGTCAACAGCGGTATCCTCGGTGATGGCAACAAAGGTCAACCGCAGCTCTCCCTGTCTACCGGTAACTGTCTCCAGCACCAAAATTCTACAATCCCTTCAAGCACAGTGGTTCAGTCCATTTTTTTTTAAAAAAACTCACTCCTCCGGAGTCCAACGGGGAAGGCAGCAGTACTGGGAAATCACCAGAAAAAATGTCCTCTGCAACATATTTCCGTAGACCTGAGCAGTAGAGTCTGAGCCCTCTAGCGCTCAAACTCTGCTGCGCTGCACTGCTGCGGGCAAGAGGAGGGGGCCAAAGCAGACAAGGCTGCGCATGGGCCTCCTCCTCTCTTAAAGTGACCTCTGTTGAACTCCATAACGGGTTTGTGAGGGAAGAGAACATCCTGACTTCTTAGGTGTGCAGTGCTGTATGTACAGACTTTTTACAGCCAGACAGTCAAAATGGTCAAAATGACAATGGTGACCTTTTGGGCTGACCTCGACACTGTTAACGGTTTTCTAGTTTACAATATGGAATGCCTTGTAAATGTATATTAAGTTTAAGAAAACAAAAACTAGCCTAAATAAATCTGCATTAAAATGTTGCAATTGGATTGCACTACTGCACAGGCTCCATGCTGCTACTCCTCAAGGGAAGCTTCATTCCCTGTTCCAAGATGGCTACATGCTGTGCGGAGCCATCTTGGTATTATGCACTTAGCTTCAGTCCTGTGTTTACCTGCGATATAACTGCCTATACTACAGTTGCCTGATACCTGTATGACACTCAATTCCATCTACCAGTGTGTATAACAGTGAGTACAGCTGAACCTGTTTTATCTTCATCAATAAAACAACTTCACTGGTTAATTATCTGGGCTGTTTGTAGTTGTAAGGTATCTGCTGGTGTGTACAGAATTTTCTGCTACATTAGCAAGCTTGTGCACACATATCTCCAACATATACTCGTAAAGTGCAGATTTTATTATGAAATCCTAGGGTGAGACATAATTTTGATTGACATGTCAGAAGGAGAAAGTAAATGCAGTCTTCTGAAATTCACAAGATATAATTGAGGGTGTACTGCATTAATTAAAATGACTGATACTAATGAGGGAATGTGACAAGCCCAACAGTAGAAAAAAAATGGGCTCATCGTAGGACTGAGAAAATCTGCAATGAAGGAGTCAAAAGTGATTGTACATAACACATAGTACCGAACTGCCATGGGAAGGTTTGGTCAATAATGACTGTATGCCTTCAGTTGAAATACCAAATCTTAAAAGCACTTTTTACATTTATTATATCTACCCACCTCTAGAAAGCATAGAAATTCCCCCACCATTACCTTTTTCTGAAAAATCTACCTATACACTATATAATTCCATTTTACCCATTTCACTTATACCCCTTTCAGGTCGCAACACGGGTACAACACGGCACTGACCTGGGTGCAGAGCTTTCACATTACACCCAGGGCGCCCATTATACCGAAGGCGACCCGGGTTTAACCAGGTTCAAGTCACCAGGTTCGTCGACCCAGGTTATAAGCTTTGGTGCTTTAACACTGCACTTCGACCCGGGTAGACACATCACCAACATGGCAATTGCTACCCTGTACAGAGCAACATACTCTTTGTGGCGCCTTATAAAGGGTATTATTAATCAATATCCCAAAAGGGGATGATTACATTAATCAATAAGTAGATTAATAAAATAAATTAGATTAATTAAATGGTATTTTCCATAGCGGTTTAGTGGTACCTCACCCTAATCTCTGTAGTACAGTAGTAGTCCCCATGCTTCTGGTGGCATTTTTATAAATTACCTTTTACTCTAGAAAAGTGGAAAACCCAGTAATTACCTAACAGTCCCTTCTGCAAGGAAATTATGGTTTGGGATTACCTCATAACGGAGTCCTCCAATTTGTCTGATGTGTAGAGGCTGAACTAGCAAATTGTGGGCCCATGTGCAAAAATATGCTTCGCTGGGAAGTGGCGTGGCCACATAATAGTGTTACATTAGTGTCCGTTATTCACATTACACCACATAATAGTGCTACTTGTACACATTATACAAGGTAGAGCCCTTCATATCCCTTTCAGAATGTATTTGTAACCTAGATTATTTCCGGATCAAGGTGAGTTGTAAAATCAACTGAATAACCAAGGTCAACCACCAACCTGGAATTTAAACCCAGGTTATAAGCAGTGTTAATCCTTGGTCACACTGTGTATAATGAGCAAAGGGTGTGAAAGGGTTGTACACAGAATCAAAGTCCCGGGTACAACCCAGGATAGCTATCTGAAAGAGCCTATTAGGCAAAATGCACCAGGATTATGCACACCATAATGCACATTACACATTGTCACACACACACTGTATTGCCCTTTGCATATATATATATATATATATATATATATATATATATATATATATATTGACCCTGTCAACGAGCATGTAACCACTTGGCAATGAACATATTACCCATTGGTAAAAAGCAAAAATGCATCATCAATGAATAAGAAAGACTCTGTATATGTGTGAAGCTTATATACCTGCATCCCACCCCATTTAAGTATAATATACATCACAACGGTCCAGATATAAACCAGAAATAGACCTTATTAGAACTAGTGCTAACAAGAAATTACTTTTATTTTGATGGTAATTATTATTTTCAAATCTCTGGATGCGCGATGGGGTCAAACGTGGCCCCATCATATACAAATGCATCCATGTTTATGTAGAGTTTTCCTAACCCTAAGATCAGCAGACACATTGTAATTACTTCTGCCCCTCAGGTGCTGAAAGGGAGGTGGTGTTAACCCCCAGCACACCAAAGGGCATTAGTAATAAGATTTGAATAACCAACTTAATAGAAGGTAATTCAGAGATCTACACAACTGTATTGTGTACTAAGATTGGCTAATTGTTACCTGTGCTCTGCTTGTGTTCTTCGGTTACTCTTATGTTTAGTCCTGTGTACAATGTATTGTTCTAATGTGTGCCCTATAGTATGTACGGTGTCCTTTGATGACCATGATTTTTTTTCCCCTTTTTACCCAGTGTAGACTGACTTTTATTTCCGACGGAGATGGCCAAAATTTGCTTGGGCTCTGATGTTCCCAGGGGAACGCCTAGCGTTTTCATGGGGACGCCCCTGTCCGGCCTGCCCATGAGACTGCACATGTGCATATTCACCGGAAACGGGGACGAATTTGGCCCCGACCGATGAAACCTGAATCAGGCCCATAGTACACACCCAGAACCACTTAAGTAAGGGCTCCCATAATCACGATTTGTATGTGCAGTGACCATTTCCATTTCCAGTAATAGAGAGAAGGTTATTACACAATCTGATATAATGTTTGCCACATTCCATTAGTAGGAGATATACTGTAAGCAGGGCCTGATTGACCAATAGCTTGCCTAGGCTGCAGCCTAGGGTCCTGGGACTGGGGGGAGGTGTGCCTGCTAGCAGGGCCGGCTCTACCACTAGGCAGCTTTAGGCAGCTGCCTAGGGCGCCGGGATCTGGGGGGCGCCACCAAGTCTGCAAATCAAAAAATCAAGGATGTCTATGAGGATCCTTGTTGTACTTAATGCAGGTGGTGACTGTGGAACTTCTAAGACCTCACCTCTATACTTTCTCTTGAGTCATACTTCCTACTGTGCTGCCCTCTCCTCCTTGTACTCTGTTGTGGGTGGCAAAGAGGAGGGTGCAGAGGGCCTCCCGGGAAAGCAAGGGGGGGGGGTTGGATGACCACATGATCTAAAAAAAAATCGGGGGGGGGGGGTAGGTTGAAGTTTTGACTAGGCTGCTGAGAAGCCTTGCACTGGCCCTGCCTGGTAGGGATGCAGTCATTAGGTGTACAGGCATTAGGTTTACATGGAAAAAGTCAGATTTGGACAGAGACATCTCCTGACATTTGCACCTACTACATAGGGGCAAATTGCCTCTATGTTCTGACACGCCCACTTTCCTGTGAGCTCCAATGTAGCATAGGGGGTTATTTTGGTTCACTCTTTCTGACAACTTCCTTCTTAGATGGTCAAAACCATGTGAACTGCAGGTGGAGCAGATGTAACTTGTGCAGAGAAAATTACATTTGGGTTGTGTTGAAATTAAAAGTGAGATCCACTGTATATTGCAGTGTAAAAATAAAGCAGCCAGTATTTACCCTGCACAGAAACAAAATAACTCACCCAAATATAATTCTCTCTGCACATTTTACATCTGCCCCCCCCCCCCCTGCAGTGCACATGGTTTTGTCGATCTAAGAAGGATTTTGTCAGAAAGAGTGAACTAGAATAAGGCCCATAGTAACATAGTAATTAAGGCTGGAAAAAGACGTTAGTCCATCGAGTTCAACCTATCTTACGTGTAACTACTGACTTGAGTAAGTCATATCTATAGGATTCCCTTAGTGGGCAAAAATGTATCCAGTTTTTATTTAATTTCATTAACAGTTGTTTCTGTAACCACCCCCACCGACAATGAGTTCCAGAATGTTACTGCTCTAATGGTGAAGAATCCTCGTCTTAATTCAGTATGGAATTTCTTTTCCCGAGCCTCAGTACATGCCCGTATGTCCTAAGTATAGGCCTGTTACTAACCAATCATCTCCCAGTTCCATATGATTCCCAATCCTGTATCTGAACATACTAATCATATCACCTCTCAACCTCCATTTCTCCAGTGAAAACACATTCAGCCTGGTTAACCTATCTTTGTATTCTAGTGATTCAAGACCTTTTACTAGCTTAGTCGCCCTTCTCTGCACCTGTTCCAATTCATTTATGTCCTTTTTAAGGTGCGGTGCCCAGAACTGAACACAATATTCCAAGTGCGGTCTCACCAATGCCTTGTAAATAGGCACTATCACATTGGCATCCCTTGAATCCATACCTCTTTTAATGCATGCCAGTGTCTGGTTTGCTTTTGCTGCTGCACTTGAGCAGTGTGCACTATTACCCAATTTTTCAACTATGATGACACCCAAGTCCCTCTATACCAGGGGTCCTCAAAGTATTTTGCTTTGGGACCCCATCAGACAATAAAAAATGATTACAGGACCCCAGCAAGTTAATGCAGAAGGTCATCACATCACACGTGTAGTCAGCAGACAGCACATACATGGCAGCATTGTGGAGGCACAGAGTGATGGGAGGAGTCTAATATACCATAACCCATCACATCACGTGTAGTCAGCAGACAGCACATACATGGCAGCATTGTGGAGGCACAGAGTGATGGGAGGAGTCTAATATACCATAACCCATCACATCACGTGTAGTCAGCAGACAGCACATACATGGCAGCATTGTGGAGGCACAGAGTGATGGGAGGAGTCTAATATACCATAACCCATCACATCCCACGTGTAGTCAGCAGACAGCACATACATGGCAGCATTGTGGAGGCACAGAGTGATGGGAGGAGTCTAATATACCATAACCCATCACATCCCACGTGTAGTCAGCAGACAGCACATACATGGCAGCATTGTGGAGGCACAGAGTGATGGGAGGAGTCTAATATACCATAACCCATCACATCACATGTGTAGTCAGCAGACAGCACATACATGGCAGCATTGTGGAGGCACAGAGTGATGGGAGGAGTCTAATATACCATAACCCATCACATCACATGTGTAGTCAGCAGACAGCACATACATGGCAGCATTGTGGAGGCATAGAGTGATGGGAGGAGTCTCATATACCATAACCCATCACATCACATGTGTAGTCAGCAGACAGCACATACATGGCAGCATTGTGGATGCACAGAGTGATGGGAGGAGTCTGATATACCATAACCCATCACATCACATGTGTAGTCAGCAGACAGCACATACATGGCAGCATTGTGGAGGCACAGAGTGATGGGAGGAGTCTAATATACCATAACCCATCACATCACACGTGTAGTCAGCAGACAGCACATACATGGCAGCATTGTGGAGGCACAGAGTGATGGGAGGAGTCTAATATACCATAACCCATCACATCACACGTGTAGTCAGCAGACAGCACATACATGGCAGCATTGTGGAGGCACAGAGTGATGGGAAGAGTCTCATATACCATAACCCATCACATCACACGTGTAGTCAGCAGACAGCACATACATGGCAGCATTGTGGATGCACAGAGTGATGGGAGGAGTCTGATATACCATAACCCATCACATCACACGTGTAGTCAGCAGACAGCACATACATGGCAGCATTGTGGAGGCACAGAGTGATGGGAGGAGTCTAATATACCATAACCCATCACATCACACGTGTAGTCAGCAGACAGCACATACATGGCAGCATTGTGGAGGAACAGAGTGATGGGAGGAGTCTAATATACCATAACCCATCACATCACACCACACGTGTAGTCAGCAGACAGCACATACATGGCAGCATTGTGGAGGCACAGAGTGATGGGAGGAGTCTAATATACCATAACCCATCACATCACACGTGTAGTCAGCAGACAGCACATACATGGCAGCATTGTGGAGGCACAGAGTGATGGGAGGAGTCTCATATACCATAACCCATCACATCACATGTGTAGTCAGCAGACAGCACATACATGGCAGCATTGTGGATGCACAGAGTGATGGGAGGAGTCTGATATACCATAACCCATCACATCACATGTGTAGTCAGCAGACAGCACATACATGGCAGCATTGTGGAGGCACAGAGTGATGGGAGGAGTCTGATATACCATAACCCATCACATCACACGTGTAGTCAGCAGACAGCACATACATGGCAGCAGTGTGGGGGCACAGAGTGATGGGAGGAGTCTAATATACCATAACCTATCACATCACATGGGTAGTCAGCAGACAGCACATACATGGCAGCATTGTGGATGCACAGAGTGATGGGAGGAGTCTGATATACCATAACCCATCACATCACATGTGTAGTCAGCAGACAGCACATACATGGCAGCATTGTGGATGCACAGAGTGATGGGAGGAGTCTGATATACCATAACCCATCACATCACACGTGTAGTCAGCAGACAGCACATACATGGCAGCATTGTGGAGGCACAGAGTGATGGGAGGAGTCTAATATACCATAACCCATCACATCACACGTGTAGTCAGCAGACAGCACATACATGGCAGCATTGTGGATGCACAGAGTGATGGGAGGAGTCTGATATACCATAACCCATCACATCACACGTGTAGTCAGCAGACAGCACATACATGGCAGCATTGTGGAGGCACAGAGTGATGGGAGGAGTCTAATATACCATAACCCATCACATCACACGTGTAGTCAGCAGACAGCACATACATGGCAGCATTGTGGAGGAACAGAGTGATGGGAGGAGTCTAATATACCATAACCCATCACATCACACCACACGTGTAGTCAGCAGACAGCACATACATGGCAGCATTGTGGAGGCACAGAGTGATGGGAGGAGTCTAATATACCATAACCCATCACATCACACGTGTAGTCAGCAGACAGCACATACATGGCAGCATTGTGGAGGCACAGAGTGATGGGAGGAGTCTCATATACCATAACCCATCACATCACATGTGTAGTCAGCAGACAGCACATACATGGCAGCATTGTGGATGCACAGAGTGATGGGAGGAGTCTGATATACCATAACCCATCACATCACATGTGTAGTCAGCAGACAGCACATACATGGCAGCATTGTGGAGGCACAGAGTGATGGGAGGAGTCTGATATACCATAACCCATCACATCACACGTGTAGTCAGCAGACAGCACATACATGGCAGCAGTGTGGGGGCACAGAGTGATGGGAGGAGTCTAATATACCATAACCTATCACATCACATGGGTAGTCAGCAGACAGCACATACATGGCAGCATTGTGGATGCACAGAGTGATGGGAGGAGTCTGATATACCATAACCCATCACATCACATGTGTAGTCAGCAGACAGCACATACATGGCAGCATTGTGGAGGCACAGAGTGATGGGAGGAGTCTGATATACCATACCCCATCACATCACACGTGTGGTCAGCAGACAGCACATACATGGCAGCATTGTGGAGGCACAGAGTGATGGGAGGAGTCTAATATACCATACAATTTAACAGATTATTCAGACTCCTTGAATCCCTGACTGAGATTAGAAAAGTCATCAGCCTGATGGTCAGCAACATGGAGTCGCGACCCCATGATGATAAGGTCGGGACCCACTTTGGGGTCAGGACCCACAGTTTGAAAACCGCTGCTCTATACAGAAGAATTTCCTATAATAACTCCATTTAGCCTATAAGTAGCTTGTTCATTTTTGTTCCCATAATGAATTACTTTACATTTTTCAACGTTAAACTGCATTTTCCACCTTTCCGCCCATCTTTCCAGTTTATTTAAGTCGCTTTGTAGTGTTTCCACATCCTCTCCTGAGTTAATTTCCTTACTCAATTTCTGTCATCAGCAAATATTGCAATTTTACTCACTATGAGGGGTTATTGTGGTTTACTCTTTCTGACAAATTCCTTCTTAGAAGGACAAAACCATGTGCACTGCAGGTGGGGCAGATGTTACTTGTGCAGAGAGAGTTAGATTTGGGTGGGGTTTTACTTCAAAGTGAGATCCTATATTGCAGTGTAAAAATAAAACAGTCAGTATTTTCCCTGCACAGAAACAAAATAACTCACCCAAACCTAATTCTCTCTGCACATTTAACATCTACCCCCCTGCAGTGCACATGGTTTTGTCCATCTAAGAAGGAATTTGTCAGAAAGAGGGAACCAAAATAACCCCCTATGTCTCTTTCAATATCATTAATGAATATATTAAACAAGGTGGGTCCCAATATTGAACCTTGCGGGACTCCACTTTGGACCTTACCCCAGCTGGAATGTATGCCATTTACCACCACTCTCTGTCCCCGGTTGTGCAACCAGTTTTTAATCCAATTACAAATTTTATCTCCTAACCCTAAATTACCTAGTTTCATTAATAACCTTTTATGAAGCACCGTGTCAAAAGCTTTAGCGAAATCAAGCAGTATTACATCAACATATTTCCCTAAGTACAGCCCCCTACTGACTTCCTCATAGAAGCTAATTAAATTAGTCTGACATGATCTATTTTTGACGTAACCATGCTGAGCCTTACTTATCACTTTCTCCTGTTCTAAGAAATTTTGGACACTATCTCTTTTTATACCTTCTAATATTTTCCCCAGAGTGGATGTAAGGCTGACCGGTCTATAAAGTTTGGTAAGGGCTCCAGCCTCCCAGCACACCATCTGTGCTCTCTGATGCCTCCTCAAATCTTGTGCGGCCTTGATAAAGCCAAAAAATTACACATGAATGCTGGATAGATGAGGTATCACCCAAATGTCCGGTGGTTGCAAACAGTTCAAGGTCGCCTCTAACCTTATTTACATCTTAATACAGAGGAGTCTGATGCGCACAAGCCCTGGAGTATGTGGGAATTTCGCTATGTGAGTGATGTCTGTTAATTTTTCTAAAAAGTATTGATACAACGTGAGAATGTTTATTCAATTTACTAAAGGCAAAGGAGATTAAATACATTTACATTGTTCCCATCAGGAAATAGAGAACCAGCAAAGCACAGATCAGAAGCATGTTTTGTCTATAATGGTTATAAAATGTAAATTTGTGATTAACTGGAGAGACGGAAGAATACACCAAGAGAGAATGATTCGTAAATGGTGATATGGGAAGAATAATAGAATGGATGGGGTTTGCATATGGCATAATTACAGATGGTCATCGATGGTAATAGATGTAATGTAATAGATGACCATCAATGTTTCAAACTATCGATGGTCATCTATTTTCTCTGACTGACTGGCCTGCGAGCCAATCAGAGATTGGGGGCAGGGCTTATTAGATTCCAGGGAGGAGCTATGGGAAATAAAATGATTTAGTTATGCTATGACATCGATGGTGGGACACCACCAGCTTCTCCCCCATCGATGGCAAAACTATTTAAAATCGGCCATAAACCATCAATGGTGTATGGCCATCCCTAGTTTGGAACCTCAGACCGCAGCCCTCTGAGGTAATAGGCAGAGTTCTGTGTAATTTGAAATGATGTCTACGGTTGGTAAACTTTTGTTTGGGATAGTCTCTATAAATTGGTACCTTGGCTGCTGGTTCGAGTCTACAGAAGACAATTATTGATATAGGTTGGGGTTTTTGCTAACAGACCACCTCCGCCTAGGGGGTAAGGGTCATAAGGTCAACAATGGGCAGGTCGACAGACTATACACAGTGTTTGGCACCATCCTCTGTTTTCCATTCTGTGGTTCACAATAGCTTCTGCTCTGCTTCTGTACGAGATGCTTTCAGTTTGTGGATAACGTGTCACATGACCACTGCTTTTCTAGGATTGATACGGATATCCGGGGGTCTTTGGTAATGTTGCGAGTGATCATCTGATGCGTATCGGCTTCAAAGCCTTCTTCAGGGCTGGCTTTTCTAGACTAAGTGCTGGGTTATTCTGTGATGTCATTGCTGAAGGGGGTTGTGGTTAGTTCCCGTAGTGCTGTAAATCCGTTCTTGGATTTTTAACACACGTTGGGGGAAATTTACTAAGATTGAATGGGTACGAATTCACCCATTTGTACCCATTCGATCTTAAATAGTGCCATAAACCCATGTACGGCTAATTTACTATCATCTAAATTCGACTAATTCAGCTGAATTCGGGTGTACCAATGAGTACACCATTGATAGAACTTGGGCCTATAAGGCTATGAGTTAAACGGTGGTCGGCTTATTTACTAACATTCGTACTACTTAATGCAGCAAAATTTGAGCAGAAAAATGCAAATTTTCCATCCGTATTTAGTTGACGCATGTCCGAAACAGTCAGATCAGTGCAGGCTTCTCTGTAAAAGAGTATTTTTAGAACCACCAACAGGCTCCACCAGCCAGATGTGTCATGCCACAGTCTGGGGAAACTTTTGATAAAAGCTCCCCCTAGTCAGCCATAATCAGGTCCCTGGGGGAGTAGGGACCCCCCAATAAACCGGGTCCCTCTCCAGGGCACCCCCAACTTGGGCTGAATTCCAGGGCTGTCTCCGGCGCCCCTGGGCGATGGGAACTGGGCTGATTTATTTTTGTGGTGTAAAAAAAGAAAAACATAACATTGGGTTTAACAGTAGGACTACAAGGCCCAGCATTCTGTGACTGGGAGACCTACAAGTCCCAGCATGTGGAGTATTAATGGACCTACTGAGACTTGTAGTTCTATTGTGAAACCAATTCTGAAATAAAGACACATAAACACCCTAAAACGTACAGCTTTATAAACATACACGCACACACACACACACACACATACATACATCCAAACTTACTCATCATTTCCATGTACGGTCCTCTTCTCCAGTAGGCAGTCCTTGTGGGGGGGGGGGAATGGGTACTTTACTTTACATGTATTCCACGGCCCCTTGCGGGGCTCGCTGCGCTCGCCACGGAATACATGTGAAGTAATCGGCGTCCGCTTGCCACACTTTGGGCTCAGTGGCTCGCTGCGCTCGCCACACTATATAAAATCAACTCCATGCGTAGTGGATAGTGGGGTTATGAACAGGTACAAAATTGGATGCAAGCGCATGTGATATATCTGCCGCCGTGAAACGAAATAAGTACCAAAAAATGCATTTGCCGAATAATGTTGACTTGGGGAACCGCAGAAACGGTTCCTCACCCGGCACTGACGGAAATCCCAGTGACATCCTTAATGGGAATCACAATGACGTCTGTTATGGGATTCCCAATGACATCTGTCACTGGGACTCCGATCAACCAATCAGGGCTCAGCTCAGCCCTGATTGGCTGGCGGCATCTACACGGAAATGTCTCCAGCCAATCAGGGCTGAGCTGACTCCTGAATGGTTGACAGGAGTCCCAGTGACAGAAGGAATTTGGAAATCCCATGACGGACGTGCGGTTCCTCAAGTCCGTTGATTTGGGCAATGTGTTTTTTTTCTTGTTACTCCTGAGGACTGCATACTGGAGAAGACAACCGTACATCAGGGGAATGTGGAAATGGTGAGTATGTATGTGTAGGAGTGTGTGAGTGCATGTATGTTTATAAAGTACATTTCTGGGTATTTGTGTGTCTTTTATTTGGTTTAACAGTAGAACTACAAGTTTCAGTAAACCCATAAATGCCCTGCATGCTGGGACTTGTGGTTCTCCAAGTCCCCGTATTCAGGGAGGCTTGGTGGGCCTTGTACTTCTACTGGTAAACTGAAATGTCATTTTTTATACCATAATTAAAATCAGCCCAATGCCCATCGGCGATCACCCATTCAGGACCATCTATATCAGCACCAGACTTGCCTACCTGACCTTCTCCATGAGGGAGAAAATGCTCTGTTCCTGGACTTCCCTGGTAATGTAGGATTGCCAGCACCTGTGGGGAGCTAGGTAATTGATAAGAAAGGTGTTTTACCACAGGTGCTGGCAATCAGACATTACCAGGGAAGTCTAGGAGCAGAGCATTGTCTCCCTGAAGGAGAGGGTCAGGTAGGCAAGTAAGAACAGCACTGACCCAATAGTCAGCAAGTGGCAGCAGAGGTATAATTGTCCAGTATCTCTAGTGGTCCCCACTGAGGGTATAACTCACTATTAGTTGTAGGAGGATGCAGGACTAGTCAGGTCATATGTAGTGGCCTCTTTATTCTTGGAAAATAACATTTTAAACTTAAAAGATCATGAGTTAAACCAGCAGATAGCAGGGGCAAACTCTACACATATATATATATATATATATATATATATATATAAAATTATATATATATATATATATATATATATATATATATATATAGTATTTGTGAGTGTCTATACATGTGTATGTCATTTGTATGTATTTTGCCGGCTGTCTCCTCTCTCCCCCTTTATATGACTTGTCTCTCCCCTTCCTCTCACCCTGTCTCCCTCCCCCCCACCCCCTCCATCCTTTTGTCTTCCAGCTCCTCTCCCTCTCTCTCCTCTCTCAAGTGTTTTCAATTTTATTCTGAGTGGAATTAACTACCCCTGATGTCAAATTGCCGCCGAAATCGATAATAATATCTTTACAAAAGAGGATATTCTTCTCTCTCCGAACGGCTTCTGAAAAATGGAAAATTTAGTCGAAATTGATTCATTACTTGACACTTTATAGGCCGGGCTGGGTATTGATCGCGTCTTGTCATGTCCCATCTGCCTTAATCGAAGCTGAAGTCCAATGTCGATGCCGGTATTTTTCATAATTCCAGGAGTGCAGACAGACACAAAAACAGACACATGCCCCCTCCCTTCTCTGTGCCCCCTCCATTCCTACAGCCCTCACCCTGCACAGTGCCCAATGCCCCCTCCCTTCTCTGTGCCCCCTCCATTCCTACAGCCCTCACCCTGCACAGTGCCCAATGCCCTCTCCCTTCCCTGTGCCCCCTCCATTCCTACAGCCCTCACCCTGCACAGTTCCCAATGCCCCCTCCCTTCCCTGTGCCCCTCCATTCCTACAGCCCTCACCCTGCACAGTGCCCAATGCCCCCTCCCTTCCCTGTGCCCCTCCATTCCTACAGCCCTCACCCTGCACAGTGCCCAATGCCCCCTCCCTTATCTGTGCCCCTCCATTCCTACAGCCCTCACCCTGCACAATGCCCAATGCCCCTTCTTCCCTGTGCCCCCTCCATTCCTACAGCCCTCACCCTGCACAGTGCCCAATGCCCCCTCCCTTCCCTGTGCCCCCTCCATTCCTACAGCCCTCACCCTGCACAGTGCCCAATGCCCCCTCCCTTCCCTGTGCCCCCTCCATTCCAACAGCCCTCACCCTGCACAGTGCCCAATGCCCCCTCCCTTCTCTATGCCCCCTCCATTCCTACAGCCCTCACCCTGCACAGTGCCAATGCCCCCTCTTCCCTGTGCCCCCTCCATTCCAACAGCCCTCACCCTGCACAGTGCCCAATGCCCCCTCCCTTCTCTGTGCCCCCTCCATTCCTACAGCCCTCACCCTGCACAGTGCCCAATGCCCCCTCCCTTCTCTGTGCCCCCTCCATTCCTACAGCCCTCACCCTGCACAGTGCCCAATGCCCCCTCCCTTCCCTGTGCCCCCTCCATTCCTACAGCCCTCACCCTGCACAGTACCCAATGCCCCCTCCCTTTCCTGTGCCCCCTCCATTCCTACAGCCCTCACCCTGCACAGTGCCCAATGCCCTTTCCCTTCTCTGTGCCCCCTCCATTCCAACAGGCCTCACCCTGCACAGTGCCCAATGCCCCCTCCCTTCTCTGTGCCCCCTCCATTCCTACAGCCCTCACCCTGCCCAGTGCCCAATGCCCCATCCCTTCTCTGTGCCCCCTCCATTCCTACAGCCCTCACCCTGCACAGTGCCCAATGCCCCCTCCCTTCCCTGTGCCCCCTCCATTCCTACAGCCCTCACCCTGCACAGTGCCCAATGCCCCCTCCCTATGGACACACACACACACACACACAGAGACAGACCCCCACCCCTCCATCACCTTCTTTTCCTGGATACAAAACCCACAACGCACTGACCGCATCGCTCAGCATCAGATCAGATGGCCGCACAAGAGTCTTCAGAGTTCAATGTGAAAGCAACCTGGCACCACTGCCCACAAGGGGCTCAGCCCTCCACTTGCCCTACAGGTGCCCATTGTACCCCAATACCTGAATCGGTGTTTACCCCAATCATCTGTCATCTCTAACATCTACCAATAGCTTAATATCAGCCTCCCAACACACAGATTGTACTCAGCCCCCCAATACTCAGTGATAGCCCTTATATTTATGTATAACCCCCCTGGCCACTGTCCTAACTATAGGCTACATAACTCTGCCAGGGCACTGCCCCCGTACCCCACCCTGTAGGTAGCTGTTGCACTCCTTCCATTCTTTTCCTTATATGACTCATTCCTCAGTAGTGTAGGGGCACTATCCCATTACTGTATCAGAGTCTGCGCTGAGATTTATATACATCTGGGGCTAATAACATATCAGCCCCCGACAGGACTATACTACAGGGGCGGAGGAGCAATTAGGAAATAATAGCGCAATAATCAGTCAATGGAGCGCAGTGTGCGACTAGATCTGGCGCAGGTGAGGGGGCCAACCAGCCAGGCAGCTGCACAGGGCGCCATGGGGCAAGGGGCGCTCTAATAATATATACCTATATCTATAAGACAGCAACACATTATAAGTTTGATTGCAAGCAGGCAAGTGGAAGGAAAAAAGGACCAAATTACAACTTTAACAGGGATGGGGGGGGGGGGGGGGTAGCTTAATGTGTCTCTGCTGCATTAAAGCTACTTGTAAACTTTTTCCCTTAACTTTCCCCCTCCTCTGCCTCCTCTGTAATTCACGCACATACTAGCTCCAGAGAATTTACTTTACGCACTTGAAAGCACTTTGCGATGATGAATCTGTGTCCCAGAGACTGTGCATCTTCCCTGCGTGTGTTCTCCCCTCCGGCCCAGCCCTCCCTCTCTATCCCATGCAGTCCCCACTTTAATAAATAACCAAGGAGCCAGTAGCAGAGGCTGCAGGAGGATACCTCGGGTGCTTTTTGGCTGCCTCCAGTCGTCACCTCTATAGAGTGAGAAGCGGTCGATAAGTAATTGTTATTGCGGGCAGGGAATGCAGGGAGAGGGGTCCGGCTAGAACAATACTCATTTATTTGGTAGCTTTTTTTTATTGGTGGCATCTGTCCCCCCCACCCCTGTCTCTCTCCCCTCCACTGCTCCTGTAGTAGAACAGAGCCCAGGGGGTGACAGCCATCCATCTCACTTTAGGGGTCCCTCTGCAAACATACACAGAATATAGGGAAATAAGGGACAGGAAAGGAGGGGGGGGGAGGAAGAGGGGGCTGGGGGTGGAGGGGAAAAAAAGCCATTTTCAGCAAAACAAGTTTTTTTTTTTTTTATCTAGCACTCCCTAACAACCCTCTGTAAATGAAATCACTCATTCTCATCAAGTGGCTGGCCAAATATTATCTACAGTGCATTGAGAGGGATCGAATCCTATTTAGAATCGCGATTCGACATCTGTTTTCAAATTTGATCATCTATGAACTTTATTTTCCGAGTTTGGGGAAAATTATATTGTATCGATCCCAGACACTGGCTGCCTGTACATATATTTTCTGCTGCAGCTGGGAGCAGGAGTGCGGAGGAAAGGAGTTTAGCCTGACACTCTGCAGCGTGCACACACACTTCCTATCTCCTCCTCTCCTTCTCTCCATCCATCCTCCTCTCGTCATTACCTGGGACCTCTCCATCCATCTATCCTCCTCTCCGTCATTACCTGGGACCTCTCCTTCTTCCTATCCATCCTTACCTGGGAAGCCTCATTCCTTTATTCCTGCTTTCTATCCATCCTATTCTCCTTCTCTCCATCCTTACCTGGGACCTCTCCTTCCTCCTCTCCGTCATTACCTGGGACCTCTCCTTCTTCCTATCCATCCTTACCTGGGAAGCCTCATTCCTTTATTCCTGCTTTCTATCCATCTTATTCTCCTTCTCTCCATCCTTACCTGGGACCTCTCCTTCCTCCTCTCCGTCATTACCTGGGAACCCTCATTCCTTTATTCCTCCTTCTTTCTTTCTTTCTTTCTTTCTTTCTTTCTATCTATTTGTCCATTCTATTCCTCTACTCTGCATTATTACTTGGGAACTCTCATTTCTTTATTCTATCTATCTACTATCTATCTCTCTATCATTCAACTCTCCATCATTACCTGGGAACTCTCATTCCTTTACACCTTTCTTCTATCCATTCATTCTCTCCTTCTACTCTCCATCATTACCTGGGATCGATCTCTCTCTCTCTCTGTCTCACATCCATTCATCAGTTTCACCTCCTCCTCCTCCTCCTCCTCCTCAATACCTGGGGTCTCTCCTTCTACCCCCTTTACCTCCAACATCACCTGAGTTCTTTCCTTTCTCCCTTCTTCTGAGTTCTCTCTACTTTCCTTCCCTCTGTCCTCCCTTTCCTCACTCATCCTTCCTTCTTTCGCTCTTTCTCTGGTCTCCTTTCCTTGATACCCAGCTGAGCACCTCCTCTGCTCCCCTGGCTGAGGCTCCTGCCTTGGAAGAAGAGTTACTGAAGGACTCTCCAGTTTATGAACTCTCGCTTTTTCTGATTAGTTTACACTGGTTTCCTTTGTTTTACTGAAGAGTCTCAGGAAACGCCGCGAGTTCCCCCGCACAGGATACTGGATGCCCAGGAAAACGTGAGTAACTCTGCGAGCACTGGTATGTGGGGGGGGACTCTGCGCAATGGCTCAACTTTGGAGGGGACGGTGCCAGATTGTGCAGTTGCTTCTGTGCAGGGGTCTTATGTGAAGGTAATACCGGGGGTTTGTGTTATCGATGTTATCTATGTTATCTGGAGCAACACCCTTATCTCTATAGCAAGTACTCACTCCTTGCTGCAACAGTGCAATATTGGGGTAATCTCTATTTGTGACTCGGTAACCATTGGGGTTCCTAACAGCTGAAGGTCCCCCGACTCACTCAGTGCAGGGGATCAGCGACAACGGGATATCAGAACTACTACACCAGGAAGTAGGGAGATTTTATCTTTTACTCCCGTCTCCCCCATGACGGGACAACCCCCGGATGGAGACGCGCACTATAAACTCAAGGTTTTTGTACCCAATCACCAGGGAGTAGAAAGCAATATAACTACAGAAGTGTAGGGACACATTGGCTCAGCAGGGTCTCTGTAATGTATCTACTACTGTATTAACCTGCTCATGTTAAGGATGGAGGTCATTAAACAGCTCCTGTACTTTAAGTCAGGTGTAAGGGATATATAGACAGTGGGATATGGGATATAGGCAATGTGTGGTGTATATTCAGGTTGATCGCTGCCAGGTTTACACACACACACACACACACACACACACACACACACACACACTGCTGGCTGAGGGAGGGAAGTGACACTACTGTCTGATGGGAACTTTCCCATTCTCTCACTTGTTAACCAACTACAACAATGTGAACACCTGGACTCTCACCTGTGTTCCCACGCTGCCATCACACCCCTGCTGCAGCGTCTGTTCCCACCCACCGCCTCACATCTCACCAGCACTGAGCCAAATTCATTTTGGCTCAGAAAAAAAAATCATATCCCAAAAATTAAATTTAACAAAAAATTAATTAGATTTAGTTTAAATATTTCAACATCCCCAGTTCCCTTATTCTGCAGAGTTTTCATTCTCTTTTTTTAACACCCCCCCCCCCCCCCCCCCCCCTTATATTATATCTGCCCCTTACACCAACCGGATGTTTTCCATTTTTATTTCTCCTGCTTTAAACCATGTGTATGTTCTCCAATCTTTTCCACCATATCTCAATTTCTCCTTATTCTCTCCCCTCTCTCTCACGTCTCTTCCCCTCTCTGCAGCTAACTGGGGCCGGTTTCCGTTTAGATTAAGCCAGGGAACCTAATTCCAGGGCAAGGATCGAATTTTCTGGCAACAAAGGGAAATAGCGTATTGATCAGGAGCTCCGGAGATTAAGAGACAAGTGTGTGTATCCATCAGAGCTAAACTGCCTCTCTCTCTCTGCCCTCTGTGGGGCTGCCTGCGGACGCTTTATGCATGCCAAGCTCCTAGTACACTTAACCCTCCATTTACCCTATCAGGACCCTCAAATTCCTGGTGTCAGGACCATAACCATGGTCTGTATACACATAACAGATAGATGCGGTGTGTACCCAGAGTGCATCAGTACCCCCAGTATATTCTCTGAGCAGAACTACAGATATGGTATTAAACTTCTTCAATACTTCATATAACCCCCCCTCTCTAGACTTCAGACCCTCCTCTGAATCTCGCCCCCGGTTTGTAACCCACTGCAGGCCTATATACTTTTTAAGAACAGAAATAGTGAAGCTCCAAAGAAGTTTCCCCCTGGTGTTCCGAAATAACTGGGTTTTTGTTACACACAAGTCAAGCTAACACCTCACACAATTAGGAGGGGGGCAGGATGGGTGTCGGAGGTTTATATAGGAGGAAACAAGTGGTTGCTGGAAATTCCAAAACTTTCTCGAAAGCCGGATTATTTACTGTGCTATTGTTGTACTGTTGCTTGCTTGCATTCTGGATATACACAAACAGTATTGAAAATGTACAATCACATGTGTGTGTGTATGTGTGTGTATTCATGTGTGTGTATATTTCAGTGTGTGTGTTTGTGTATGTATATGTACACAAATAGTATTGAAAATGTACAATCGTGTGTGTGTGTGTGTGTGTATTCATGTGTGTATATTTCAGTGTGTGTGTGTGTGTGTGTATGTATATGTACACGAATAGTATTGAAAATGTACAATCACATGTGTGTGCGTGCGTGTATATATATGTACACAAATAGTATTGAAAATGTACAATCACTTGTGTATGTGTGTCTGTATATATGTATGTATATATATATGTATGTATGTGTCTGTATATATGTATGTATGTGTGTACATTTGTGTGTGCGTGTGTGTGTGCAGAATAGCTATGTGAATCCTTAATCCTCAATGATCGGGTTTAAGATATCATTTTGTAGACATCCGGTCTGGTGTGTATGATGAGACGTTGGTATATATAGGGGCAACTTGTTTGTCTTGATGCGTAGGGATAGTAGAGACCACCTTTAGGCTAGATGATAATTACTGTCCAGTTTTAGGTGGCCTTACTACATTCACCATTTTTATATATTTTTCTGTTTTTAAATTGAAATTAAATATTCCATTTGACAGCTACGTTCAATTTTGTAGACCTCACCCATAGTAACTAGTCCGTGCCATAAACCATTGCATTTTTTAAAACTTATTGCACCCACCTAGGAGTTTTGGACCTAGCGTTCCTATTCTACCTATGTCACACATCACATAGGGGAGAAATCACAGAATAAAGTATAAAAGGAAGAAAAATGTTGGTTCTTAAGGATGGCGAAGATGATCCAGTGTATATTGGTATGTATGAATAAAAATTGAGAACTGGAGTTTACTATTTATATATAACAAACCCAAGATTCAAAATTCAGAAGTTTTCCAGACCCCAGTCCAAGAATCTCATCCCGACCTCCATAATAATTCATTGTTGCAATCGATCAACTCAACAAATGTGTTTTTACTTTATAGTATAAAAACAACATTAGAGTGTATCTGGGTGGTTGGGTCAGGCGACATTAAGAGATTATTTGTTACCTCTACTGCCTATGGTTTATTAAGACTGGAAATCATTGACATTTTGACCTGCTGTTAAATGTAATTGAAAGTAGCAGCAATGCAGGAGCATGATGTGTGTAACTGAAGAGAATACATACCTCTGAAGAGTTTCTGTTATGTAAGGTTGATGTGACTTGATGTGATCTTGGTCTAAGAGCTTGCAATTTAATTTTGCAGGTACATTGATTTCAGAAGGGTATCTTCATTTAGTTATGCAGAATGTAGAATGTCCTGCTTCTAAAAAGGCTTATTTTTTTATTATCGATGGACTGTAAGCTCTTGGGCACAATGCAAACCGTGTTTCCATACACGTCAAGAAATTCCGGTATTTTTAAGCCAACCATGAATTTAGCTTGACATGAAAATGTGTTTTAAGGACAGCACAAGAGAGTCCTATATGGGAGATTGTTTTCTTCAGACTTCCCCTTATTCATTTTCTGCCAGCTGATGAAGACACATTTTTGGATCTATTAATCAGTGTCAAAAATAGTTCACTGATTGATAAATATGCCCTGTAGATTTACATAGGAATTAATTTCATATGAGATTAATAACTGCTCTGATGGATAGACCCCCTCTGTAGTGTATGGCAGATATTATTCTGTGTCATTTTTTCATGTTGTCGGTGTGGGTACGCTGATAGAAAAACTGGAGTGTATAGAATATTTTTTTTCTTTTAAGCCAAAGATGCGGTATAATGTTTTGTAACAGATTTACTCACTCGTCCGGCATTGCAGAGGTTAAGCGTATGGGTAAAGATCTAACTTGTCACCAGCAAATTAAGAGCACTAGGTGCCAACTCAGTAGGAAAAAATACTTGTTCTTAATGTGTTTTGTAGTGGGGACATCAGGATGAAATTGATTTCAAAGTAAACAAGTGGTTGAGTTTTTTTTTTTTACTATGGTAGTGTGTGAGTATGTATGTATGTATGTGTGTGTGTGTGTGTGTGTGTGTGTGTGTGTGTGTGTGTATGTATGTATGTATGTATGTATATATATATATACACACGTAATTGTTAGATATATAGATAGATGTACATCCTCCATGTATATCAATCATTCGAAAAACAGTCCCAAGGGCTTCAGGTGTTATATGTAATGTTTCATGATTTCTATAATTTCTTTAGTGTGTATGTATATATATAATGTATGTGTGTGTATATATATATATATATATATATATATATATACGCTACGCACACGCTAGTGCAAAAGTCTGCTGCAGGGGATGACAGGAATACTGTCGGTAAAAAAAGATTCCATATATATATGCAAAGAGATAAAATGTTGAATGAAAAGTAAAAAAAATACCCCTCAAGTATATAATTCAAGTAAATATTTAAATTGAAATAATCAATACAAAATATACATTTTTCATTTCTACACAGAATCGTGTTTCTTAATCAATAAATCCCAATCCCATTAATCCAGGTAGGTTGTGGTGTGTGGATGTACAGTGTATGCCCCCAATATCTATACCACATACATCAGTGGGTAGTAAAATGATGTAAAAGTACCTATTCTGTTACAGTATCTGTGCTGGAAGTGGGCATAGATCTTGCAGCCAGACGCACTTCTGCGAACAGGTGGTAACCTGGAGCCTTGATGGGTTGTTTTTTTTTATCAGCGATTTTCAATTTCACAATATAAAAAAAAAAAATACATGAAGATGTTCAGCATTGGCGCTTATATTGTTAAAGATGTACAGATAATGCTTCATATTTTAACCCTCAACATGAGAGATGGGCAAAATATCCTTTAAAAATGCCAGCGTCGCTCACATTTGTTATATCAATTCAAATAAACCATGTAGTGCATAAAAAAAGATGATATTTCCTATATAAGGTCACATTACAGGTCATTATGATGAATAAAAATTTCCGTTTGGCAATTTTCGCACCTATTTTGACAAATTCACTTGGCACTCAAAGGGTTAATACGGAAGTTGCCCCCCCGCTCATTGATAGCATCGGGATTTGTATATACTGCACGTGTAAGCTATGGTTTCACATTCTGAAAAATACTTAGCATCTGATTGTCTTTTTGGATGCGTTAGACAGATATTTGATATGACTTAAATGTATAACAGACAAGGTACTTTCATAAAGATTCAGAACTACGCAGTGCCCAGACCTGACCATTTAAGGCAGTTGTTTAGGTACAAAGAAATAGTCATTAAATACCAGCTATGGGGAGCCTCATTAATGACATACCTTTGGTGCTTAGATCACCTGGGAAGCTGACTCTGCTCACAGGCCTCTTGCACGGGGCAGGTGGGCTAAGGAGCTTGGGTGGTCTCAACCCTGTTGACATTGCCGGCAAATGGAACCTGATAGCCTTAGAATTCCAACTCCTCTCATGTCAACCCTGAGATTATTCTTTATTTGGAGATGCAGAATTAGGCCGGAAGGGCTCTGTAGCTAAGAAGTGGGTTTGCTGATTTATCCGTAACTAGTTCCGTTATTAATAAAGGGCATATTTTGTTCTGTTACCTACCGCCATCATCCGAACTCCGTATTTTATCATCACAAAATAACACTCACATCTTCAATTGAGCAATTTGTAAAAAAAAAAAAAAACTTGTGCGCCATATGATATTTTAGTGTTACGAGTCTGCAGGATCATTTCGCGAATCTTTGTAATATTCCTTTTTGATTTACAAAACTTTAGTCAATTTGTCAGTGCGGCAATGTTCAATGGGTGTAGGCAACATATCTCCTGTCCATTGAAAGCATCTGAGCTCTCAGAAATGATATCGCATTGTACATCATAGAATAGGAAGCGATACGTATAACTTCTGCGTCTTTAGAGAATTCCTTGTCCTGTTCAATGTCCGACATTATATATACATCTGGCACCTATTTACCGCTTACAGCTATTTACATATGCCACCTATTACCTCTGGCACAATCATCCTTGCCTAATCAGTCGCCAAGCCATTATCTCGAAGATTTGGCACATTCCTATAACAATTGAAAACTAGCTTTTGTATTTATTATTTTAATCATTATTCCCAAATAGATTTTAAGAAGTGTTCTTGGTATTTGCTAATTATACTATGACACAGGGTCTGTGCGTCCATGATCATTGTTACAACATGTAAGTCACTGTGCAGTACGGATGGTATAATGGTTAGCATTACTGCCTCACAGCGATGAGGTCATGGGTTAGATTCCCACCATGGCCCTAACTGTGCGGAGTTTGTATATTCTCCCTGTATTTGTGTGGGTTTCCTCCGGGTGCCCCGGTTTCCTCCCACAATCCAAAACTATACTGGGAGATTAATTGGCTCCCAACAAAAATGAACCTTAGAAATGTCTCTATGTGCGTGTACATGTGGTAGGGAATATAGATTGTAAGCTCCACTGGGGCAGGGACGGATGTGACTGTTCAACTATTCTCTGTACAATGCTGCGGAATATGTGTGCGCTATATAAATAGATGGTAATAAATACACTAAATGGCCTCTTTCTCTATAGAACTTGAATGGTTTAGGACCAAGCCAAAAGTCACACCTTTCCCAAAAGTAATTTTCTTTTTCCTCCTCATTTCATTCTCTTTCATTTTTATTCTTTAACAGGAACATTCTGTCCCACCATTTGTAATGTGCTTTTTGCAACGGCAATTTTATATGGTGGTGATTTCGTAAATTTTAAGGCCTAGTTTGTTGTACCATTTCCATATCTATCGCCTTGGCCTTATTTAGCAATTAACAAAGCAGGTCAGTAGGCTCTCGCCCCTTTTGCTATTGCTGTCTCATTGGGTGTTCTAAGAAATGGCTGCCGCTGTGGTTACATCCGGCTAATGTAGTAGGCTACGTAGTTGCCGGATAAAGAGTCTTGTTGCGTACTGCGCATTGCCTTCCGTAACCGTCGCAGATAGGCTACTTGCTTAATAACTCTTGCTGCCTGCGATAAACAATGGTCAATCTATAGTAGAAAATGAAACAGGTAGGCAAACCGCGTCATTCGTCACTATAGCGTGGTCAAAAAAATGTCAAGAACAAATGCTCGCAAACAATGTTTATAATCAAGAAAGCAAAATACTTAAAGTGCGCCAACAGCCTTTACGAGCCTTGACGTGTATTCAACAGGTCACTGCGTAAGAACTTGGAGAGTAATCCAGATAAACTACGTAACACTGTGACGAGTACACGGGAAGAATATTGTTATCTAGGACAGACAATAGTACATTGACTAATAGATGGAACTGACTCGGAATGATGTACCTACTAGGCTACATAAAAAGTTACATTGCCACAGGATTATTGTGCGTTATGTGAGGGATTGTAACCCAGTGACAAATGTACAGATCTGAAGATACGCTCCTGTTTGTTAGCTCTCCTTGAAGATCCACACTGGCTGTACGTTAGGTCTTCACTGGTACAAGACGGCTGCAAAACATCTCAGTTATTCTGACAGCTAATGAGCCTCAATGGCAAACATGGTCGGTAGAGCGACCCCTATTATCAGGCAATACATCTGAAATAATATTAATGGAAGTCTTTGCTGTCCAGCTGCTACAACTCGCACAGTCTACACAGTTAGACAGACCGACAGCTGTATATAAAGACAGATGGGTTCCAAGACTGAACGTGGCAGGGGATGCTAGAGACCTCCGTGACGAATCTGAGACTGTGCTGTTATCAAGTATTAAGTAAAACGTGAAAAAGACAAAACCGACATTATATAATATAATGCGGAATATTTATCAAAGCTGAAAGAGGTAAAATTGTGAGAAACAAAGCGGGTATTCAATCTTGTATTCCAACTATCGGAATGTTCCGGCAGTCGGAGACCTGACCCATTTTTGCTTTGTGAGAGCCTCAACAGGCGGAATTCAATGTTCCTCCTGTCGAGTGTTGAAAAGTGGGTGTGTCGGCGAAAACTGTTGTGGATTGTTGAGAAACGGCCGTGAATTCGACAATCCAGGCCCGCTTCCGACAAAACAGATCCGACTTGCTTTAAAGTCAGATCAGTTTTGTCGAAATCCGCCTTCAACGCTGTCCGAAACGGCAGCATTGAATAAGCAGAGGGCGCTATTTCCCCTGTCGTTGAATACCACCCAAAGTACCAGCTAATGAGCTTCTGCCTTACACGTTACAGGCTGTGTTCCAAAAAATGACAGTTAGGAGCTGATTGGCTGATACTTTTCTCTCACAGTTTTATCTCTTCAAGCTTTGATAAATTCCCTCCTAAAAACTGATAGATAATAGTCTAGAAAACTGAAGCGCCGCACTAAAAAGCTGAGGATTTATATAAAGGACATGTGGCTTCGGGGAAACATGAATACGGCAGCCGAAAAGAGAGAGAGGGAAAGAGAGAAAGACTTTGTGAAGAAGGGGAAGAAATGAAGAAGGGAGTGAGGAGAGGGAGATGTGGAGGAGAGAGGCAGGTGAGGGAGGATAGGTGATTGGGCATAGACAGGGTTAGGTGCCTCTAGCTTAAACTGCAGCAAGTGGAGAGAAAATCAATATGTGGATAGGAGCAGCTGAGAAGGAATGTATCTTGTCAAAATAATGTATTACCCTCATCCCGCCTGATCGATGCTCTGAATTAGCAGAGCTGCAGCTTTAATATTTACCTCCGCGCAACACTTCCAATCTAAATTTTAATTGATTTCGACACCACCGTGGTGGGAGTGAGGGATGAAGAGGCCTGGGAAGAAGGGACTAATATACAGGAGGCCAGCAGGCCCAGGGGCTCAGTGCATGCTAGGCAGACGGCGTGTGAGGCAATACAGGATTTCATTGATTGGGAATGTTGCCCATATGCCCCTACACCGGGCGATGGTGTATTTCCAGGTGTGCCAACTAGGGAGCGTCATGGCCGCCCAGAATGTTGCGCTGTCTCTAACACAGAATGTGGCAGCCATTTTGTTTGTTTGCAGTAACACAAAGCCCTGTCAATTTGCTAGGCGCTAGTGGGATCACTGTCGTGTTTTAGTGCCTCGTGCCTCAGTGATAGGGCTACTTCCTAGTGATCTGGAGGCTGAATTTGCCTGAATTCTGGTTAGGCCAACAAGATGGCTGCCTCCACTGTGTAGGTGAGGGGGCCGCGCACATTGGTGTCAGACAGCTATGAGATTTTGGGAGCATTATTGTGACCCTGGTTTCTCTTTTTTTTTACCGTAGTCAACACACTTCAATTTGCTCATAAGTGATAACCTGTCCTGTCATTTAGGTAAATAATACTATGAGACAATAATATATTGAATACACACCATCTAATGGTAACACGCACTGATCATCAGAATATGTCAGCATGGATGGTGTAATGGTTTGGGTTTGATTCCCACCATGGTCCTTCCTGTGCAGAGTTTGTTCTCCCTGTGCTTGCGTGGTTTTCCTCCGGGAACTCCAGTTTCCCCCCAGAATCCAAAAATATACTGGTAGGTTAATTGGCTCCCAACAAAATGTAACCCTAGAATGTCTGTGTGTGCGTGTACATGTGGTAGGGAATATAGATTGTAAGCTCCACTGGGGCAGGGACTGATGTGAATGTTCAATATTCTCTGTAAAGCGCTGCGGAATATGCGTGCGCTATATAAATTGCTGGTAATAAATACAATGTTAAATTCCGGTTGCCAATACCCATGAGGCTTCTGGGAAATCCGGGCACAGCTGCTGTCCCCAACTTTAAATTCATGTTTTCAGCTAAAAACAATGCTAAAAAATGACATTTGCCCAGTCCCAACAGGAGTGAGGGGAGGATTATTTACTAGCACTCATGGAGCAGAGATATCCGCATGGGATATACAGTATTGTGGTTTTATTCAAATATGTCCAGAGATCGGCCACAAGACAGAACGGTTCCTTCTCTCAATCCATAATATTGCATTATTTGCTGCACTATACCCTACTGCGTGTTTATCCCTGGATTACATTTCTGAGAAAATAATTATTCCTCATCAAAAATTGACCGTACCATTGCCGCATCTTTAATGCAGACCTTGGTGGCGGTCTTCATCGCTGATATTGAATTTCTGTTGTCATATCAATATTACAGCTGGGTACACACTATGCGATTTGCGTTAGCAATATGCGTGATAACTATATTGTTAACAATATCACCGTGCATATCATTTAGTATGTACCCACTATATCGTTTGCGAAGAACGCTTCCACAGATTGTTAAAGATAACCCCTTTTTTCTGAACATGCAATCACGGACGGTATAGTGGTTAGCATTACTGCCTCACAGCACTGAGGTCATGGGTTCGATCCCCACCATGGCCCTAACTGTGTGGAGTTAGCATATTCTCCCCGTACTTGCGTGGGTTTCCCCGGGTACTCCGGTTTCCTCCCACAATCCAAAAATATACTGGTAGGTTATTTGGCTCCCAACAAAAATTAACCCTAGAATGTCCGTGTACATGTGGTAGGGAATATAGATTGTAAGCTCCACTGGGGCAGGGACTGATGTGAATGTTCTAATATTCTCTGTAAAGCGTTGCGGAATATGTGTGCGCTATATAAGAAACTGTTAATAAATAAATCTGATGATGTCATCAGTGACTTCATGTTTGGTAAGGGTTCTGGGGATGTTACTGAATGATAAACCCGCAGATCATTCGTTTAGCCGCACTGCAAATACCGTTACCCATAACAGTGGTGCCGCCTATCATATTGAATGTACAGGGCAATAGACATAAGAACTCCATTAATTTAACCGTCTTTATTTCATACATTTATTAGTATATAGCACGCACATGTTCCGCTGTGCTGTATTCAGGTGTATTTACTAAAACGTCTAAAAATGAAAATAGATGCTGTTTCCTCTAGCAACCAACCAGATTCTATCTATTATTTTCTAGCTCTGGTACTTTATTGTGACGATTTTCCTCTATTTCTGCTGTTTCTGCCTAAGAATGTGGAGCAGAGCAGGAGAATTTGCAGAGTATTGATGTAGGAGGTGTAAGATTGTGCGCTCAGTTTGCAGGTACGGGGAGATGAGACAGGAGATAGTACAGGAAAGGTGCTGGGGGCAGGCGGCCCCGGTATAGTGATGTGTGAGCACTTGCCCTGCTGTGCTGTGTTAAGATCCACGCAGAGAGCCGGAAAGTCAAGCTGAGTGTGTGAATGTATGTATCTCTGGCAGGTATATACTGTGCAGGTGGGGGGGGGGGGTTGTGCCTGTGGCATTCTGATATTGTAGATGCGTCTGCTTGTAGTGTACGCACCTTGCAATTATCCGATTAGATTTTAAAAAAGTCGATATTTACAACTATTAAATTATTTACTGCTTTCATTGCAGTATTCTTTGTATACAGAAATATACGGGCGTACGGTAAGTGAAGTGATTTCCTTCTTATTCACAAATCGCTTGCTGATTTGTTGTTATCAATAAATATTGTACAATATAAAATGCTGTACTGATTCAGACCCGCGTGCTAGGCAGGAAAACGCTACTCGCCGCCCCCTGCCGAACGTACACACGCAGCCCAAATCCTCTCACTAGCATACTAGCGGATGCGTTCGCAAAGAAATCGGTCGCTCGCCATCAAATAATTTTTTCCCCCCTTTCGCTCAGACTGATTTTTATTCTGGCCGGAGATGGTCGAATTCAGGGTGGGCGCTGGCGTCATGTGACGTCAACCACCCGTCCCAAACAACATCAACATAAAACGCTGACTGTTCCCCTGTTTACGACCTCTGCCCACCCGTCCTGGAGCGAACTCTTCGGGGGATGGCACATGTGAATATTCGCAACCCCAAACATCGGATGGGGGGAGCGAATTTGGACCGCAGTGAGGGTGATAAGCAACCAGCCAGTCGGGTCCTGTCATGTCACAGGCTGGGTTTGAAAAATGACAGTTAGGAGCTGATTGGCTGGTTGTTCGCTCTCCGCTTTATCGCATTTTGAAGATTGATACACCTGGCCTTTGTAAGCTTAACAGCTAAATTTACTAAGATGGGAGTTCTGTTGAAATTGGGATGTTGCCAATAGCAACCAATTAGATTTGACTTCTTATTTATTTAGCACCTTCTAGAAGATAATTGATAGAATCTGATTGGTTGGCACAGGAACCCCAGCCTTCCCCTTGCTAGAGCAGCAGTCAGCACTAGTATCTGCATCTGCGCCATCCCTGGTGCCGGAACCCAATTGAGATTGGACGCTTAGCTCTGAGTAGTCCACGATTCTGAGCACACACCGGCCAAGAGGGGCTCCTTCTTGTCCAAATCCTCCACTGCCACCCTACAATGGCCATTAGCCACATACCTGATGCTTCTGGTTTAGAATGGCACAGAAATTGCTGTACGTTTTGCATTCAGGCTGCAATTTGCCAAAGTTCCTGAGATCTGCCTGCATTCGGAATTGCACACAACTCTCCATCAGGGTCTACAGTGTACATATTAAGCATTTACACTAGCGTAACATTTAATCTGTGATGTCCTGAGTTTTTTAGTTTTGTAGGGGTCAAGTGGTTCTGATGGGTTGAGCGAGACCCACATCAATGAAGAGATTCAGCACCGCAGAAAGCAGTATATGTTTTATTGATGCTTCTCATACGTGCGGCCGTGTACAACGGACTGAACGGAGCCCTGCTGAACACCACAGAAACACACGTGTATTTTAGATTTGTATTTGTTAATGTATCTTTGTATTCAAAGAGAAGGAATTTGTTCACTGAATCGGATAAGGCTTTGCAGGCGCTGGTCTCTAGTCCAACCATATTAGAGGATTGTGTGTACTGCATCATCCATATGAAACAATTCGTATATACATCTTGTTTTGAACCCTTTTTTATTATTATTATTATTATTATTATTATTATTATTATTATTATTACCAGTTGTTTATATAGCATACATATTCCGCAGCGCTTTATAGAGAATATTTGAACATTCACATCAGTCCCTGCCCCAGTAGTAGTAGTATGTGGAGCTTACAATCTATATTCCCTACCACATGTACATGCACACACAGACATTCTATTGTTAATATTTTTGGGAGCCAATTAACCTACCAGTATATTTTTGGATTGTGGGAGGAAATCGGAGTACCCGGAGGAAACCCACGCAAGTATGGGGAGAATATACAAACTCCGCACAGTTAGGGCCATGGTGGGAATGGAACCCATGACCTCAACGCTGTGTGGCAGTAATGCTAACCATTACACCATCCGTGCATTGATTTCCCCAAATGAGTGCTATCTCGCAGGCCTTTATTTTCTCTACAATATATTGGCCACTCGCTCTGGCATTGCACTGCTGGAACTGACCGTGACATAGATACGCACTTATTGGACGGCTGTAATGGTAAACTACCACAGATTGGCTGTTGGCCGCCGGTAACAGTGATGATAAAGATGATGATGGTGGTGGTGATTGTCCTTTTCCTCTGAGCTACAACTCCCACCATGCTCAGTAACTGAATGATGCTGATAGCTGAATAAATGATGATTTCATTAAAGCTTGTTTGAATATTTAATGATATGTATAGGGTAAATGAATATGCGATTGCTCATTAGTGATGAATCGCATAATGTCGGGTGAGACTGACAATGACATCTTTTTCCTGTAAAATGAGCTTTTTCCCCGTGTTACTGCCGTTATCATTGCAAAGCGCCATAAAGATCATTGATTAGTTCTGCCACTTATCACCTGTCAATAAACGTAGCTGACGGTTCCCATATGTCCTCCGCTATTAGTGATGCAGTTCCTCAGGATGTGGACTGTAAATCTACAATTAGCTTTACATATTGCTCGTTCATTTGTACTTTCCGTGATGCGTCATTGTGTACTGTATGTTTAATGCCCATGTGCAGCCGATGCAGATTCACTGCAGTTGTGGCCCAGATCCCTTGCCCTAATTGGGATGGGTGCGTGGGTTGGCGCTGGTGTCATATGCGCCAGGTTTTTAACTTGTCATTTTCCTTGTGAAATCTGCATTTCGGTATTGGGCTACAACACGATCCTCGCCATTTAACCCCCTCGCCGGCCGAATTGAATCTGGCCCATGGTGTATCCAAAGATTTTTTTTTTATCCTATCAAAGAACATTAAATAGACTTGTGGGAATGTGGGCGGGTCTATGGGATGTAAAGCCGTCACATGGTGGTCTCGCAATGCGCCTCTGTGAACATTTTGGACAGCCCTGATATCTTTGAGGGGCCCCTTGGGACCTGCTGGGCCCTATGCAGGCACCTAGTTTGCCTTGCGGAAAATCCGCCCCTGGTGCAATGTAGATAAGGCAGGGTCGTAGAGACAGCGATGGGGAGTACTGAAGGAGGATTACCAAATTCGGGCACCTGCAAATGGCCTAGACCTAGGTAATTATTACCCATCCACTCCGCCCTCTCTGAGCCCCATGCCTAGTGGTACTCAATGTTTGATTGTAAGCAGCCAATCATAAGCAGACCGATAAGGGTGATCATTATCTAGTACTTGAACCTCTCCCTGACCATCTGTAAGTATTACCGTTTGGGCAGTGTATGCGCCTATGCAGGGCAGCCGAAGGGGGGGAGCGGGTACTAATTACCCGGGCTTGCTGGAGGGGCCCGGCAGGGACCCTGGTCCGAACCCTCCCTTCCCCCTCCATCCCTCCCGGGCAGCAACAGCAGCACACACTTCTACAGCATGTGCTGTGCTGACAGCAGGCTCAGCATGAGCGTCTCACTGACAGCGTGTCAGTGTAAGCACAGCACATGCTGTAGGTGTGTGCTGCTGCTGCTGAGTTTAGAGTTTGTAGCGTTTTTCTTCCCCCCCCCCCCCCTCTAAACATTTTGGGGGCGTGGTCTTGTGCAGGAGGTGGGCACACCTCCAACACTTAGGCCACTCCCCTAAAATTTTACCGGGGCCCGGCATGCCTCTTTGCTGCCCTGCGCCTATGCAACTGTTGGTATTCAATGTCCGTTCTCTCCTCTCCCTCCCTGCACCAATTCTTCAGGTACATTCAGCTTTAAGTGGCAGATTCCACTGAATCTACCTGGTATTATGTATTTTACCATGCTGTCTTGGTTTCTCTCTGTGAGTGCTAGTAATATATTTGCACTGTTATTACAGCATGTGTGTATGTCAAACTATGTTCGCAGGTTGCTAAATAAACTTGAAAGTGTGGGATTGGATTATCAAACAATTAAATGGATAAGAACCTGGTTGCAGGATAGGAAACAGACAGTTGTAGTAAATGGAGTGCATTCTATGGATGGACATGTTACCAGTGGGGTACCCCAGGGATCTGTACTTGGACCAGTGCTCTTTAATATCTTTGTTAGTGACAGTGCAAATGATATTGAAGGGAAAGTATGCCTTTTTGCAGATGACACAAAGATATGCAACAGAGTAGACACACCAGGAGGGGTAAATCGAATGACTGATGATCTAAGTAAACTTGAGAATTGGTCAAGAGCATGGCAACTACAGTTTAATGCTAAAAAATGCAAAATTATGCACTTGGGACTCAAAAACCCAAAGGCTCAATATAGTATCAAGGGTACTATAATGGAAACTACTGAGGAGGAAAGAGATCTAGGAGTCACTATTTCAAGTGACTTAAAGGCAGGAAAGCAATGTAGCAAAGCAATGAGGAAGGCTAGTCAGATGCTTGGTTGCATAGGGAGAGGAATCAGTAGCAGAAAAAAAGACGTAATAATGCCACTTTATAGGTCATTGGTTCGGCCCCATCTGGAATACTGTGTCCAGTTCTGGAGACCATATCTTGAGAAGGATATAAATACATTAGAGCAGTGTTTTTCAACCACTGTGCCGTGGCACACTAGTGTGCCTTGAGCTGTTCTCAAGTGTGCCCCCAGATCTAGAGATGCCCAAACCAGTTTACAGCCACCACCAGTTCCATTGTTATTTACTGATCTCTTCTTTTCATGTAAAGGACCAATGTTTTTTAGTTTTGTTACCTGTGGGGACCAGTGTGATTGTTTTTTGTATGGAGACCAATAGGTTTGGTTTTTTTCCTATGGGTACCAATGTGTTTGTCCCTGTGGGATTCTCATGGTGTGCCTTGGTAATTTTAAAATCTTATTTAGTGTGCCGCAAGGTAAAAAGGTTGAAAATCGCTGCATTAGAGACTGTACAAAGAAGGGCAACTAAAATGGTGCATGGCCTACATCACAAAACGTACCAGGAAAGACTAAAAGATCTTAACATGTATAGTTTGGAGCAGAGAAGGGAAAGGGGGACATGATAGAAATCTTCAAATATATCAAGGGCTTTAACATTGTACAGGAGGGAAATTTTCTTCAAAGGAAAAGAAGTAATAGAACACGAGGACGTGCACTGAAACTAGAGGGAGGAAGATTCAGGGGAAATGTTAGAAAGAATCACTTCACAGAAAGGGTAGTGGATAAGTGGAATAGCCTCCCATCAGAGGTGGTAGAGGCTAAGACAGTAGAACAATTTAAACATGCTTGGGATAGGCATATGAATATCCTTACAAAGAAATAAGGATTAAAAAGGGTTGAGATTACCTGAAGGGTAAAAAAAAGGGGCAGACTAGATGGGCCAAATGGTTCTTACCTGCCGTCAACTTCTATGTTTCTATGTTACATTGGAGAATTCGTAACACCAGTGCTATTATCCGCAGGAAGTAGAAGGAACTCAATTCCCGAACCTTTTATTGAATATGACATCATAGGGAACCCAGTTCCTGGAGCTGTGCTGGGCCAAAATGTGCTTTAGAGAAAATATTTTTTTGAGTGCCTTCTTACCTAAACTATATATATATACTAGTAAGACCATTAGCATATGGGAACACCAAGTATTTCATGGGCATTCCCATGAGAACGCTGGGCGTTGTCATGCTAATGGGCTGATGACGCGGGTGCAAATCACAAGTGCAGAGCCCAATGTGATTCCATCCAGAATCCCAGAATGGGTCATTGTTAGAGATGCCGGGCCAATAATTGTGGCTAGACTGATGTTGATGCTTCAGTCTCCATTACAGGCCCTGTTCTGCTCCCACATTCTCTAATAGACAGAAGATGTAGATAAGGATTCACGGTCATTATGGGGCAACCAATCAGAATCTACTTCTTAGTTATTTCGCACCTTCTAGAAGATAATAGATAGTATCTGATTGGTTGCCCGTAGCAACATCCCATCTGCAATAGAAGTCCCGTCTTAGTGAATCCCCCCTGAGTCTTACTGAGACCAACTAACTGCACCATAATTAAATAACTTGCATAGGGAACTAAGTGAATGTCTTCTTTTATGAATAAGTAATGATCATTTTCCACCCAAATGACTTCACTTAAACCAGCAAAGAAAGCAGCTGGCAGTATCCGCGATGCTCATGCAATCACCCAATCGCAGGGGGCTCCCTATGGCTGGCAGGTGTCGTGCTTATGATTAACAACCCCGTCTTCTCTCCCTTGTGTATATGACACTTCATTAAATGATTATATTATCTACAAAAGGGGTTATGCTGCTTGCATTTAGTACTAGCGCTGACCAGTACATCACCGGCGACTCTCGCATTGGGAGAACGGGCTGTCAGCGGATCACCCGTGTACACATCACGATGTGCTGCACAGCCAAAGAAAATATGTGTACAAAATACCAGCGGGTATGGGTTCTTAGATGGACACTGTTGATCTATTGACCCATACCCCCGTTACCTTTTGGTGTCTATGTCAACATAGGTCGACATGGAAACCGTATAAGTGTAGCGCATCTATTATATTGTCCCTCTATGCCCACTGGTATGAACAAGTCTATTTTACAAAAAAATCACGAAAAACTCACGTCAACCTTTTTCATGTTGACTTTTTGACTATGTCGATCTTTTGATTGTTGACCAATAATGGTCGAACTGTTGACCTAGACAATGTCGACTTAATGACTCTAACATGCCATGCTATGCCTCTAACAGCAATGCTACACCCCCTAATTTTGTGTACCTCATACTGAACATTTGGAAGGTGGGCCATACCCCATACCCAGCTTGGCCAAGTAAGCCAATGCCAGCTATTGTAGCCCAAACTGGTGCAGATTGATGACCACACATGTGACGTAGTGCGGCAGTGCCATGAAACAAAGGGCCCCTGTCCCTGCATGCATTACATCCTGACGGACCTTAGGGAGTGATGTATCCAGCAGTGAAAGGAGTAGTGGAGAAGTGGCCCTTAGTTACCAATCAGATTCCCAGGAGCATTTATCTAGACATTTCATCAAATGATCGATCGAAGTGGTTGCCATGGGCAACTTCTCCACTGGCCACTTCTCCCTTTTTTCACTGCTTGATACCTCTCCCCAGAGGTGGATTTAGACCTCATGGGGCCCTTGGCAAGATGTCAGTTTGGGGCCGTCCTCAAATGATAAAACCATTTTGTTTGTCCCAACGTTTTTTTTTTGCCAATCAAAGAACATCAAAGGAACTTTGGGAGTGTGGCCGGGTCCATGTGATGTCATAACGTCAAGCGCTAGGCTCTCAGATGATCTCTGGGAATGCTTTTGATGGCCAGGATATCTTTATGGGGCCCCTTAGGACCTTCTGGGCCCTAGGCAGGTGTCTAGGTTGCCTTGTGGAAAATACGACTAGTATGGAGTCTACGGGCAGACAATAATTAAATGAGACACTAATTTGTGTTTCGAAACATGGAAATGTAGTCTAGATTATAAACATATATATATATATATATATATATATATATATATATATATATATATATATATATATATATTCTGGTCTCTGGTTCAGACAGAACCAGTGACCAGAGCACACCTACTGAAGGTGAGAATCGCCTCTAGAATAATCCCTGATTCTGTACTGAATTTATCGCTTTATAATTCAATTAAGCTGGATCCACCAGGAATTTAGCATTGGTTCTTATATATAACACATTGGGTCTTCCCAGACCAATTGGTGATATTGTCATCATTTTGACCCCTTAGGTAAGAAGAGATCTTACCTGCAAATTTGTCGTCAGAAAGAATAATCTTTAGCGACATTGGCTGGAGGAAGATCATTCTTCATGTATGCAAGGACCCATTAACCATCCTGTTATGAATTGTTTCTCCTTGTGAAGAGTACCTTTAACCTATTCTTGTGATCCGTTAACCCCTGATGATGTCTGTTAAGGGGCGAAACGCGTTGGGTATCTTCTGCTGTTTCCCAGTGTCTGAGATGTCTCAATGAAATTTATAAAGATCTGGAATAACTGCTACCACTGTGTGGAAAAATACGTTTAAATAAACATTTGAAATGATATGGACTTGTTACTGTATGCTAGAGTGAAATTACCTAAGGCTTGATTGAACTAATTGTGGTGATCAAAAATAGGGTTGCCAACTTACAATTGTACTCCATATATATATATATATATATATATATATATATATTATATATATATATATATATATATATATATATATATATATATATAGCTGGAATATAAATGTATTTGACAGTTTGTGGGCCACCATGGTTCCCCCTAAGTGCTGCAGCAACTGGGGTGTCTCTGAGCTGTTCTGGAATCTGAAGCCCATCGATGGTCCATCTGGAAGGGTAATTGAGAATTCCTCCAGGTCAGCGAGCCTCTGCTCAGTCCTTCGCCCTGAATGATATTCCTTGGCATTTGTGTGATTTCCATTGATTTTTCCAGCTTATCCCACTCTTGCAGACTTATCTCCTCTAATGTGTTTTTTTTTTCCTTTTAAATAAATTCCTCTGGAAATAGGTGTTGTTGAGTTGCTTAACCGGTGCCGTTCTCCCGGTGCTGCAGGGGTTAAGCCGACGGCAGTAGGCTGTGGATATACATATTGTTTAAAAAAAAACTCTCAGAAATGAGGGTGCCAATTGCGAGGGCTGCGAGGAGGGGAGGGAGAGTGTGTGTCTGCCATTTAGATGGTAGAAATTATCCAGCTGTATGATTGGGATCGAGCTGCTGTTTATATCTCTAATGACAAATTCTTTTTAAAAGTGTCTCTGTGATGTGTTCCAAACCTTTATCTAAACACAGATCTATACAGCACGAAATTACCTCCAAGCAAAACACACTCACCAGTCACCACTCAGCCTGTCTTATTGTATGAGGAGGTCAAAGTAACAATGACTGCGTTTATACCTCTCACCTAATCCTTACATACAGTAGGGAACTGTGGCACACACCTAATCTATGAGCCAACACTGGGATGTGTAGCGCGCTGTCTTATACAGCTACCAGGCCACGTATCTCTGACTTGTGTCTTATACCAGGTCACGTACCTCTCTCCTATCTCTTATATAGCTACCAGGCCACGTATCTCTAACCTGTGTCTTATACCAGGTCACGTTCCTCTCTCCTATCTCTTATACAGCTACCAGGCCACGTATCTCTAACCTGTGTCTTATACCAGGTCACGTACCTCTATCCTTTCTCTTATACAGCTATCAGGCCACGGATCTCTACATCTCTAACCTATGTATTATACCAGGGCATGTACCTCTCTCCTATCTCTTATATAGCTACCAGGCCACGTATATCTAACTTGTGTCTTATACCAGGTCACGTTCCTCTCTCCTATCTCTTATACAGCTACCAGGCCACGTATCTCTAACCTGTGTCTTATACCAGGTCACGTACCTCTCTCCTATCTCTTATACAGCTATCAGGCCACGTATCTCTAACCTGTGTCTTATACCAGGTCACGTACCTCTCTCCTATATCTTATACAGCTTCCAGGCCACGTGTCTCTAACCTGTGTCTTATAACAGGGCACGTACCTCTCTCCTACCTCTTATATAGCTACCAGGCCACGCATCTCTAACTCGTGTCTTATACCAGGTCACGTACCTCTCTCCTATATCTTATACAGCTTCCAGGCCACGTGTCTCTAACCTGTGTCTTATACCAGGCCACGTATCTCTAACCCGTGTCTTAAACCAGGTCATGTACCACTCTCCTATCTCTTATACAGCTACCAGGCCACGTATCCCTAACCCGTGTCTTAAACCATGTCACGTGCCACTCTCCTATCTCTTATACAGCTACCAGGCCACGTATCCCTAACCCGTGTCTTAAACCATGTCACGTACCACTCTCCTATCTCTTATACAGCTACCAGACCACGTGTCTCTAACCCATAGCACATATCAGGTCACGTATCTCTAAACCCTATCTTATACCTGGCCACGTATCTCTAACCCATGTCTTATACCAGGTCATGTACCTCTTTCCTATTTCTTATACAGGTATCAGGCCACGTATCTCTAACCTGTGTCTAAGACCAGGTCACGTACCTCTCTCCTATCTCTTATACAGCTACCGGGCCACGTATATCTAACCTGTGTCTTATACCGGGTCACGTACCTCTCTCCTATCTCTTATACAGCTACCAGGCCACGTATCTCTAACCCGTGTCTTATACCAAGTCACATACCTCTCTCCTATCTCTTTTACAGGTATCAGGCCACATATCTCTAACCTGTGTCTAAAACCAGGTCACGTACCTCTCTCCTATCTCTTATACAGCTACCAGGCCACGTATATCTAACCTGTGTCTTATACCAGGTCACGTACCTCTCTCCTATCTCTTATACAGCTACCAGGCCACGTGTCTCTAACCTATGTATTATACCAGGGCACATTCCTCTCTCCTATCTCTTATACAGCTACCAGGCCACGTGTCTCTAAACTATATATACTACTACTACTTTTTGTAATCTGATCATTTCTGTTTTTGGCATGGTCAGCAGCTGAGGGGCCCCAACAGATCCCCTTAGTTCGAACCCTGCTCTAATGTAGTATCTCCGTGGTTGGATAAGAACAATGCATCCTCCACAACCAGCTGGAAGCTTTGTCATCTCTCAGTTGTGTGACTACTGAAACCAAATGGAATGTGACGCCAAAGAATGTCAGAGAGACAGAATTCCAGAGGGAAGAACAGTAAATAAAACACAACGATCCGTGGATATAACCAGCAGGGTCATTGTAGATTATCTAAAAAACATTTTCCCGATGACTCAGTTACACTTTTTAAGTTCTTTTTTTTTATATTATAGATTATATTTCATTCACTTATGTTTATTGATTTTCAGAAATGAACCAATTTACAGTATCTATTTTTACTATTTTTCTTTGAGTCATAATACCAAAAACTTGTCAAAGCTTCTCATTTGCCAGAAGCCCCTATGAAATGCTGGGCTTTCCGAGTGCCGGAGACGGGATGATCAGGGAGAGGAGCCAGGCTGAGCCAGAGCGTATGAAGAAGACTGCCCTGACAGGGTGGACAAATGATGCTGAGTCCGAGAAGCCGGGAGTTCAATTAGTGAACACACTGAGTGAGTCGTTGGTGTAAGTGACCTTACACGTTTAATTAACATCCTATCATTATGAAAGATGGGAATCAAAGTTCCGTCACTTTGATAAATTAACAAATTATGTGCTAGTCCTGCTCTCGGAGGCTTGGATCCAGGTCCTCTTCCCTCCTCTATCGGCCCCCCCTTCGCCTCCCTTCTTTTGTCATCTTTAAAACCAGGAGTTAGAAGCAAGGAAAGGAATACAAGTGGGGCAAAACAATTTTGCTTCAAATGTAGGGTAAAAACAAAACTCAATCTATAGCAAAAATTCCAAATGATCACATACTGTATAACACAAGACCTAATATTAGGAACAAAATGCTGGCTGCTAGAAAACATACAATGCCTCTCTCTCTCTCTCTCTCTCTCTCTCTCTCTCTCTCTCTCTCTCTTGCTCTCTCTCCGCTCTCTCTCCTCTCTCTCTCTCTCTCTCTCTCTCTCTCTCTCTTGCTCTCTCTCCGCTCTCTCTCCTCTCTATCTCTCTCTATCTCCCTCTCTCTCGCTCTTGCTCTCTCTCTCTCTGTATCTCTTTTTTTAGTTCATATCTCTTATTTTTTAGTTGTAAGAATTGCTCTCCTTAATCTCCCTGTAATCTTATTCCATCTCAAAATCTTCATTATTCTCTCCCCTCACTTGCTCATCTATTCCCTCTTTCTCTTTTCTCTCCACTCAATTGATTTCCTGTCTCACCATTTGCTTTTCTCATTCTATCTTCTTTCCCCACAATTACTTTCCTCTGCCCTAAAATGCTCTACTCTCCCCTAACTGGCTCATCTTTCCCGCACTCTTCTCCCATTATACAGTAATACTGGAGCAGTCTTCTGTCTCTGAAGCATCTCTCTGCTCGCTGGTTCTTCCTCTCTGTTTCTGTATCATCTCTCTTCAATGGTCCATTTCTGCCCTTACTCTTCTCTCCCCTAACTTACACTTCCCTCACATAACTCACTCTTCTCTCCAATAACTCATTCTTCCCTCCCATAACTCACTCTTCTCTCGCCCATAACTCACTCTTTCCTCCCATAACTCACTCTTCACTCCAATAACTCGCTCTTCACTCCAAAAACTCACTCTTCTCTCCCAATACTAACTCTTCTCTCCCATAACTCACTCTTCCCTCCCCTAACTTACACTTCCCTCACATAACTCACTCTTCTCTCCAATAACTCATTCTTCCCTCCCATAACTCACTCTTCTCTCGCCCATAACTCACTCTTTCCTCCCATAACTCACTCTTCACTCCAATAACTCGCTCTTCACTCCAAAAACTCACTCTTCTCTCCCAATACTAACTCTTCTCTCCCATAACTCACTCTTCCCTCCCCTAACTTACACTTCCCTCACATAACTCACTCTTCACTCCAATAACTCGCTCTTCCCTCCCATAACTCACTCTTCACTCCAAAAACTCACTCTTCTCTCCCAATACTAACTCTTCTCTCCCATAACTCACTCTTCCCTCCCATGACTCACTCTTCTCTCCCAATGCTAACTCTTCTCTCCCATAACTCTCTCTTTCCTCCCATAACTCACGCTCCACTCCAATAACGCACTCTTCTCTCCCATAACTCACTCTTCCCTCCAATAACTCACTCTTCTCTCCCATAACTCACTCTTCTATCCCATGACTAGCTCTTCCCTCCCATAACTCCCTCTTCCCTACCATAATTAACTTTTCCCTCCAATAACTCACTCTTCCCTCCAATAACTGACTCTTCTCTCCCATAACTAACTCTTCTCTCCCATAACTAATTATTCTCTCCCATAACTCACTATTTTCTCCCATAACTTACTCTTCCCTCCCATAATTCACTCTTCACTCCAATAACTTACCCTTGGCCCCCATAACTCACTCTTCCCTCCCATAACTCACTCTTCCCTACCATAGCTCACTCTTCCCTACAATAACTCCCTCTTCACTCCAATAACTCACTCTTCCATGCCATAGCTCACTCTTCACTCCAATAACTCACTCATCTCTCCCTTAACTCACTTGTGTTTCCAATAATTCTCTCATCTCTCCCATAACTCTCTCATAATCTCTCCCATAATTCCCTCATTTCTCCCTAACTCACCCACCTCTCCTATAATTCTCTTGGTGTTCCAGTTTTCTCCCACAATTGAAACACAACTGGCTCTTCTACCTTCATTCCTCATTCCTTCCTCCTTTTCCTGGATATTTGCTCCCTTCATGTTCTCTTACGTCCCTATATTTGATTATCTTTATATTCTCCCCAATGTCTTCTCTTTGTACTATCTGCACTTATTTCCCCTGTGTTCTCCTTTCCTCACTGCATATTCCCTCAGTCTGAACTCTCACTAACTGTCCACACTGCACTCAGTCCTACCCAGTCCCTGCAATCCCACTCAGTGCTTCAAGTCCTACTCTGTGCCTGATAATCGCACTCAGTGTCTGCATTGCTACTCTGTTACTGCACTCTCCTTTAATTCCTGCATTCCTTCTCAGTGTCTGACATCATTACCAGGACCTCTGGGTGTCTAGGGGACTCCTCACCTCATCGGATCTGATATTGCAGCATCACTCGCCATACATAATTCTCATGCTGGTTACTGCATTATCTCTGCCATTATTAGTGATGTAAGAGTGATGATCACAGTTTAGTTGAAAGTCTATAATTCTGTAATTGGAAGTGTAGGGTACAAGGGCTGAATGTAACTTGTAGGGTCATGTTTTGGCATGCAAGTATGTACTGTAGCAATGACACCATAAGGCAGTGATTTTCAACCTTTTTACCTTGCGGCACACTAAATACGATTTTAAAATTGCCAAGGCACACCATGAGATCCCCACAGGGAAAAACACATTGGCCCCCACAGGAAAAAAATAAACCTATTGGCCCCCATATAAAAAGCAAACACACTGGTAACAAAATAAAATACATTGGCCCTTTACATGAAAAGTAGAGACCAGTAAATAACAGTTGAACTGGTGGTGGCTGTAAACTGGTTCGGGCATCTCTAGATGTGGGGTCACATTTGAGAACAGCTGAAGGCACACTAGTGTGCCACGGCACAGTGGTTGAAAAACACTGCCATAAGGGGCATGGATGTGGTTACCAGTGGGGGGGGGGGGGTCGCGGGTTCTGCACAACCATAGAAAGTACAAGTACACGAATCGGCGATGTGCTCTGCCAACTCCCGGGGGAACTGCACATGGGCATTCAACCGCCAATATACAGTAGTTAGTAGCCCATAGATTACAATTGGTGCTGCCATTTTCAGATGGCGGTAGCTTCACATTCTGATATTGATAAATCGGGCAGCATCGCATTCCATAAAGAAACCTATGGGGGGCGCGGCTGGGTG